>NW_010328486.1:88866-94482 GCF_000700745.2 Antrostomus carolinensis
ACGGACACACAAACAGGAGCGTTTTATCAGGAGAAAGTTCAGCTTTGTGATTGTAATGCCTCATCGTAGCCCTGTCCTCTTTCCATCTCTCTGGATTTGCCCATCCATGCTGATCACTGTGTATTTTCATGCTGCCTTCAGCTGTGTGTCACCCCCACCTCCCCAGAGAGCCCCTTCCCTGCTGGGATCCCCAGTCCCCCTCTCACTCGGCATGCTGGGCACGTGGGACTCCACCGCTCCTCGCTCCTCCAGCCTGTGAGTGCAATGAAACCCCTCATGCCTGCTCCCACAGGGCCACCCCAGCCACCCTCACCACTCTGCTGGCTGCACCTCCAGCTTGGTACAGGGTGCTCACTACACAGACACAATTAATTGCAGATCGTTATCATCAGTGCCCCCTTTCTTTGATACCAGAACATCCACAACTTGAGTATCTGCTGTGCCTGACTGCTGTGACAGCACCGACAGCTGCTGGGGCAGGGGAGGAGGTGGGGACACTGGTGTTGCTGATGTGACTTGCTGCCTGCTGGCCCAGGTGCTGGCAGGGCTGCACTTCCTCCACCAGCGCTGCCGCATCATCCACGCTGACATCAAACCGGAGAACGTCTTGCTGTGTGGACGTGACAAAAGCCTCCAAAGGCTTCTGGCTGATATGCTCGACTGCAGCCAGAGAACAGATTTGAGGCTGAAGGGACAAGGTGAGCACTCTGTTGGTTTTGGGTTTGTTTTGTTTTTAACAAGAAAAGGGACTTACATGTTTATTGCCAGAAGGGAAACAGAGAGGCAGCAGGTACAGATATCTTAAGAAAAGTTCCCGTCTCCTGCAACGGCCAGTACAAAACAGTACAGCCAGCTTATGCTGCTGAGGCCTCTCTTATCTCTGCTTCACACAAACATCAGGCTCAGCAGCTACAAGCTACTCAAGGCACTGCCAGAAATGTGGTCTTGCAGGTAGGTTCGTGTGGAAGACACCTACAAACGATGGGCCTCTGTTAACAGCCCCACCACGACCTCAGAGCTCATTCTTACGGCTTTAGGTCCAGGATAGTCCCCATATGTCTGGTGTTTTGAGCCACTGAAAGGTTTACATACGAAATGGTTTGATCAGAAAGCTGTGCAACACTTCTGCTCTTTATTTCCCGTCTTTCTGAAGTTTGTAGGAGGCTTGTATGTCCTGGTAATCTTCAAGGCCTTTTGAGACATAATTTATTTGCAGAGAATGGTGTGAATATAGAATAAGACAGCGCTGGAACGTTTCTTGAGAGATCAGCTAATCTCCCAGCTATGAGATCCTCTATATTTTCCTTGCACGATGTTCTCCCATGAGCATTTCTCCCATGACGGTGCCATTTTGCCTCTCAAACTCTGGGGCAATCAGGGAATGCTACATCAGTGACAGAGTCTTGCTTGGAGCAGAAAGGCACAATATTAGGCACAGACTGACAGCTCCCTGTAAAGCGGTAAACCAAAAATCACCCTTTTGCAGGGTCATATGAAAACAGAACCTGTACGGTGCTTGACAAGCAGGCTGTGTCCAAGGCTGGTGACAGCCAGGATTGCTGAAGGCTCAGGAGGCACAACAGACGTTCTGTATCTGACTAGTGCTGGTAGGATGTGCTTTCCTCTGAGCCCACAGTGACCTGGGTGCTAGAGAAACCTTGCAGCAGGACAGGAGCACATGGTTGTTCTGCTCCAAGATACTGTCCTCCTGAACGTCCTCTTGGATTTTGACCTGATACCAGCTCTTCCTTTGTGTTTCCCCAAAAAACAGAGCGATGATAAAAAGTGTTTTAGGACTTTTAAAGGGAAAGCAAACATCCCTCTCCTGCAGCAAGTGATAAATACCTGTTGGCTTGGAAAGACCTGATTTCTCTTTGTCCTTTCCACCTAGGTGATGACCTTGGCAATCAATTGGAAGAATCCGATTTAATGAGCATAGAAGTAAAAATTGCAGACCTGGGCAGCGCGTGCTGGACAGTGAGTCTGCTCCGGGTCTCAGTCCCATGAGGATGTGGGACACTGTGTGCTTCCCTCCATCACACCCCGGGCGCCTGTCCTTTTACAGCTGAATAGCTATCTCGTGTGCTGATGAGATGCTCATTTTGAGGGCTGTTGTATTCAGCACTCCCAGCTCAGAGCTGGGCCCTGTACTCCTGGAGACACTGTCAATTTTGGATGTTTCTTCAGTGTGCAGTTAGTCCCTACAATTAGAAAGTCAAAACAGTGTTCAGTGTGAAATGTTGGGAGATAAATTCACCCTGGCATCAGCAGGGCTGAGAACGTGCCTGCCGTGCCTCGTGCCCAGCGTGGTACACGTATGTGGTTCTGCCCCACAGGGTCCTCCTCGCTGCACGGGAAGCTCCTGACCACAAGCGTTGTGGTCACTCATTTATGGACGGTAACCAAAGAGCATTTGTTTCTGTTTCAGTACAAGCCTTTTTCCAAGGAGATACAGACCCAGCCATACCGGGCCCTGGAAGTGCTTCTTGGATTAGACTACGGCACTCCTGCGGATATCTGGAGCACCGGCTGCCTGGTAGGACTGGGGACAGAGCTGTGTGTGCGTGGGAGATGATGACAGTCACAGGCCAGGTGTCGAAGGACTTCATCAGGTGGCTTAAAGAACCATCACCAAAGATACTAGGAAAAAAGTTACTTTAATATAAACTTGTAAAAAGCGTGATTTAACAGAGTTGGATGGCAAGGTTCACTCTATTACTTACTACACGGAAAAAGTGTAATTGTGTTAGAATGATTTACACAGGGATCAGGGGAAATTATTCCTATGGGGATCAGGGAAAATTATTTACACAGCAATCTGGGGAAACTGAATCAGAATCAGGTTGGAGTGATTTATACCGGGTTAAAAAAAGGGTTTAGGTAAAGAGGTTTAGGGAAGTTCTCCCGCCAAATCACAAACTCCTTCTCAGAGAGGAGTCCAGGTGTGGCTGGATCCACTCCTAGTCCCAGACTTGGTCAAGGGTTTATGTCTAAAGGGATTAGGTGCAGGGGATTCTGTGTAGTGCTTTAACATGGGATGATGTGTTTTTTGTAACTTTAGAATGGAAAAAATTTAAGGTTCATTAACACTATTATAGTAAATCACAAGATCAGATGATACGATTTTCTAGCAGAACTGAATTCACTGATAATCAACAACTGGTTATAATCAACACAGTGAGTTAAATCAACAACTGGTTACAATCAACACAGCGAGTTAAAGAGTTCAACAAAGTTCCTCAAATTAAATTGCACACAGAGATAGATACAGAGATTAACCTATTATTAAGATGTCTTTCTCTGCAGACTATAGTAAATTTTTGGTACCCAAATGATCCTACAATTATCAAACTATAGTGAACTACTCTCACCCTTCGTCAGCTTTCAGCAGACGGTTCTTTTCCCTTTGTCAGCTTTGTCAGCAGACAGTGAAAATCTACCCCAAGATTCAACTCAAGGAGGGGAATTATGGGGTAGCAGTCTGCTGCAATCCTGGAGAGCGCTAAAGGGCCTCACATAGGATCAGTATTTATAGGGTCACAAGGTGATTTTGGTCAGTACTTTGTCATTGTGGCCATTATTCTTGTCAGCATGTTCTCAGCACCCACCCATACCCACTGCCTGGGGAGCAAGATTTCCTCGGTGAGGAGGAGAAAGGGGCTGTCTGCACTCATTCACTTTGGATTGAAAGTATGCTGCTGATAAAATTCACTCTTAATTAGCTTAAGCTATAAGTCAATTCACACTCCATGTATGTTAACTCATAGATCTGACTGAATCAGGCACATCCTGCTTTTTGAAGGTGCTGTTTCACTATGGTATGGATCAAAGCAGTGTGAGTATTTCCATATTTTAGGATCAGTTTTGTGTGACAGGAAGGGAAATTGGTATTATCAGAGTTAATGGGGAAAAAAAACCTCCAGGTAAGTTAGTAAATTAACAATGCTCCTCCCATTTCTAGGCATTTGAAATGGCAACTGGGGAATGTCTATTTGATCCTCAACCTGGGAAATATTTCTCCAGAGATGACGGTAGGACTCCCATCAGTTTTATTCATTTCACTGACAGAAGTGTCATGATCTTTGTGTCTAGATGTGTTTTCTTTCCCTCTGCCTAGATCACGTTGCTCGTATTATTGAACTCCTGGGAAGAATTCCTCCTCAAATTGCATTCTCCTGGAAGAAGGCAACAAAATTTTTCAGCAGGCCAGGTAAGAATTGGAGTAAGGAAGTTTACTCTTAACATTGTAGATCTCTGACACGCTCCTACTGAGCTCACAGAGCTTTCACCCCAGAAGTTGTTACACAACACAGGCTACAAGCAGGGACAGAAGACAAGTGGATATTTCATAAAGAGCAGTAACACTTCCTGCTCTGCCTACCTTTGCAATCCTGGAGCATTCCAGGGATGAATGCAGAATCCTGAAACATTATCATAGCAAACACCCAACAGGGAAAAAGTTTCCATTCTTCCTCCTTTGGATGTGGAGGGAATGGAAATAGGGACAGGAAACAGCTACATGGCAGGAAGGCTGAAAATAGTGAGTAATGGGCTGGATTTCACCCGTTAACACTGGCAGAGAACAATGATGATCAGGAATGGGACACTCATATCCTTCCAACGTGGCTGCTATATTTAGTCTTCTGACCCATCTGTAATGTTTTTTCTGTTTTATTCTCCCCAATTCCTTTCCCTTTGACTCATTAAGCTTGAAATCCTTGTCTTTGACTTCAAGGCATCACATGACTCCATCCTTCCGCAACTGATCTGTCTTCCTCTTTCTCTGCTTTGATGCTCACCGACCACGGTTCATTCAAAAAATCACACTTATTCCTTCTATGGGTCTCAAAAGGAATTAGTTGAAACTAGTTCTTGTTCTGTATTCATTCTTTGTGTGAAACAAACTGGCCTGAGCACACATGCCTAGCCTGAATCACTACTTAAACCATTATCCCTGGGGGCAAGGATAGCTTCTCGGTCAGTAGCGTCACTGGGCTCTTCTGGGCCCCATGGAGCCAGTAGGCACAAAACAAATTAAACACGAGTGTCCTGTGATCTCTGGCACTGAAATAGCCTGATCCACTCTGGCTTGCATGTGGACAGGCAGAGGGAACAAGCAGCAACGGCTTTGGCATGGCTGTTCTGGGAACACCGCGTTCGCTGTTGGCATGTTTTCATTCAAGAAGTACTCAGGAATGTGGAGACTCACTAGCTTGGAAAGATGATTTTTGAGAAATACCCAAGAGCCAAACCTGGACAGGGCAGTGCAGATGAAGCCCCCAAGGAGGAAGATTCAGGGGGGAAGGAAGGGATCCTTTGGGATGGATTGCGTGAGGTGAGGAGCTGCAGCCTCTCGGTCCTGCCAAGCGTAACCAAGGTGCTGTGCTTACGCTCTCCTGGCTAGGTGCTCTCCTGCGGATCTCCAGGCTTTCCCCCCGCAGTCTCCACAGCATCCTGCTGGACAGACACCACTGGGCAAAACACCAGGTTCCTCCCTTCGCCAGCTTCCTCCTGCCCGCCCTGCAGTACGCACCCGAGCGCCGCGCCACAGCCGCACAGTGCCTGCAGCACGCCTGGCTCAGCAGCGACCCGTGACCAGCCCCTGCCCGACAGCTC
>NW_010328487.1:0-1283 GCF_000700745.2 Antrostomus carolinensis
CTAACCCATGTCCCTCAGCACCTCATCTGCCAGAGCAGCTTGGCACAGCCAGGTCCCACCAGACCCGCCGGAGCCCTCCCTGCTCCCCAGGGCCCCACAGGCAGGCGACACTCACCGAGGATGTGACCCGCCAGCACCGCATGCGCGTGACCTTGAAGCTGCCTTCCTTGATCTGCTCGTTCGGCAGCCGCACCTGGAAGTTGAGATTGCCGGCGCTGACGACGACGTGACATCCCTTCTCGGGGAAGTCGGTGACGCAGGGGTCAAACTTGAGATAGCCGTAGTACTTCAGGGTCTGCGCCAGGCGGATGAACTGCGGGGACAGCCAGGGAAGCTCAGCACAGCCGCCCGCCCTCCCACCGCGCCTCCCGGGCCAGGAACAGGCAGCGAACCCAGCGCCAGGCGCTCAGAGGGGAGAGGTGCCAGTCCAGGGCTGGGACTGCCCCACTCACAGCATCCTGCCCTCTCCTACCTCCTTCTTGGAGACCTTTTCCTGCAGGGACTTCAGCTGCCGGTGCTGTTCCTTGTTGACAAGGATCCATCCGTGCTCGATGTCTGACACCGTCTACCGAGAAGCAGAGAGGCTAGTGAGCAGCTGGACCCAGAGGCACCCGAGATCCGGGCACAGCCGCAGCTGAGGGGTATGGTGCCCCTCCTCACCGACCCTCACCTGTGCATACAGCAAGTTCAACCCCACACGATGCTCCATTACGTCATCGTCATAGGAGGAGTCCCAGTAGCTAGGAGGGAATCACACGGGACTACCTATTCCCCAGCTCCAAACAGTGATGGGGAGAAAAACACTCCCCACGCTGGGACGAGGCGCTGGGCTGGCTCTCTGGCCAGTTCCCCCAGTAGCCACCATGTCTGGGAAAGTGTAAACAGGGGCAAAGACCCCAGCAGGGCAGTCCAGTCCCTGGTGTCATGGCCGGGGACACCCAGGCATGTTCCTGGGGGGCAAAGCACCCCACAGGCAGCGAGGGCAGGAGGGGAAGGGTCCCTCTGCAGCGCAGGGAGCTCCGGACATCACCCCACTGCTGCTCACCTCTTGCGCAGGATGATCCTGAACTCGGGGTTGTGCAGGCTGGTGACGGACACGTACGGCAGCTCAAACTCCTGCAGCTTCCTCACAACTGCAGGGAAACAGCAGCTCAGCAGTGGCTTGGGGCAGCGAGAGCCCACCGGACCCCCACCAGCCAGAGCACCCCAGGGGAGCCCACCAGATCCCCCCCACCCAGGGCAGGACCGTCTGGTCCAAGCAAACAGCTCTGGCTTTGGGGCAG
>NW_010328487.1:1311-1657 GCF_000700745.2 Antrostomus carolinensis
CTCCAGCTTGGTCTACTCACAGGAGAAAGCTCCGTCCTTGGTCTCTCTCACTAGGAAGAGGCTGAAGTAGCCCACCAGGTCATCTGGCAGATCCAGCTTGGAGGCCACAGCCTGGGAGCGAGAGCAGGAAGTCATCACTTCCCGCAGAGAGGGACCACTTTGACATCCTTACCCCGTGGCAGGATCCAGCCCCTGTGTGTTACGGGGCCTCCCAACAGCAGGAAGGCAGCAGATCTGCAGCGCTGGGGCCAGGGAAGGGGGGACAAGCAGGGCCCGGGGAGTCACAGGGGCAGGATGGGATCCCTCCCCAGAGATGACGTCCAATGAAACATGCTGGGGACCTCCC
>NW_010328487.1:1954-3452 GCF_000700745.2 Antrostomus carolinensis
ACATCCTCCGTCTGGTCCGAGGTAAGGATGGTGACCTTGACCTTCTGGCCATTGGAGAGCAGCACTTCCAGCACCACCTCCTCTGTGGGTATCTGCTGCGTCTCCTGGAGAGAGAAAGAGGATTGGCACCCCAGTGCCTCCTCCCACCGCCAACCACTCTCCCCCTGTTCAGACTGCCCGAGGCCCGCCAGTGCGCCCCGCAGCAGCCCACCCCCTCCCGCAGTTCCTGCCCCCTCCTCACCTGCTGAGCCTTGCGCAGGAAGCTGTTGAAGGTCTCGCTGCCTCCCAGCGTGGGGTCCTGCCGCACTGCGGGTGGAAGAGGAGCGAGGAGTCAGGCGTTGGGTGGGAAGGGACCCCCCGCCAGTGCCCGTCCACTCTGCAGCCCCTCGGAGCTTGCACGGAGCACGCCCTGCGTGGGGCAGCCACTGAGCCCCCACGAGTGGAGGGAAGGGAGTGGAGTAGGAGCCCTGATTTAGTGGAATTACGTGGACTGTAAATCAGAGCATAATTGGGACCCAAGGGATTAATTAAATCCTGGAATGTATATCCTGAAATATATCTCCTGAATTCTAAGTCCCACTGAAATAAAAATAAAAAAGAACAGATTCCTTATGCCTAGAACCCAGTTTATCTCCTGTCTAGCTCTGTACTCTAAAAACCCCTCTATCGGGTTTATAAGCACCTTTAGTGTTACATCAAAGATTTGAAGAGATTAAACTAAAAGCTGCAAATGGAATTTGCAAGCAGCATAAATTACTGTTGTTTACTGCTAACCTTTCAAAAGTCCAAACAGGGACAACCTTCCCATATGTTCTCCGATCTTCTCGTACCAAGAGAGGCCACTAAACTGGTGAGGGGTTTAGAGGGGAAGGGTGTGAGGAGAGGCTGAAGGCACTGGGTTTGTTCAGCCTGGAGAAGAGGAGACTGAGAGGAGATCTCCTGGGGGTCTAGAACTTCCTCCCAAGGGGAAGAGGAGGGGCAGGCGCTGATCTCTTCTCTCTGGCCACCAGCGAATGCCAGGAGCAGAGGACATGGCATGAAGATGTGGCAAGGGAGGGTGAGGTTGGCCATGAGGAAAAGGTTCTTGAGGCAGAGGGTGGTGGAGCCCTGGAACAGGCTCCCCAGGGAGGTGCTGATGGCACCAAGCCTGACAAGATTCCAGCAGCATTTGGCCAAGGCCCTCAGGGACATGGTGTGAATGTTGGGATTGTCCTGTGCAGGGACAGGAGTTGGACTCCAGCATCCTGGTGGGTCCCTTCCAGCTCACAACATTTGATGATTCTATAGGTTTTGGCTGAGTACTAGCCCAGAAAGCCTCTGTGGGTAAAGATGGCAGGTCTCCACCTCTGCCAGCGCAGGGAAGGGACTGGGACCGGGGAGATGACATTCAGTGGACATCAGCTAATACCAGAACAAGAGTGGGAGTATCAAGGTGGGACACAGAAAACGGAGCAGTGTGGGGAGAAAAACATGGGCAGTGTAGCCGGGGGCAGCCGTG
>NW_010328487.1:3463-3764 GCF_000700745.2 Antrostomus carolinensis
CCGGGAGCCTGGGGCAGGCCCAGCTTACCAGCCTGCATGTATTTCTCCAGCTGTTCCCGTCGCTGCTCTACCTCTGCTGGGGTGAGTGTGAAGATCTTCTTTGGAGGAAAGGCTGGGACCACATTAGCGCCATACTCTTTCCTTAGCTAGGAAGAGAGCAGAGTGCTGAGAGAGCCTCCAGGGAGATGGTGGCTGCTCTGACCCCCCACCCCAGCTGATTTCCAGGGCCCTGGCAAGGGGAGCGGAGAGCTCGCCACTGTTCCTCCTCTGAATGGGCAGCCAGCAGCTTGAGAGAGCGCAG
>NW_010328487.1:3981-4188 GCF_000700745.2 Antrostomus carolinensis
TGCCATCAGATCCCAGTGCTGGGGACAGCTGGGGACACACAGGCCACCCCAGAGGAGCACCTGCAGGGTTCAGCCCTGCTGAGACCCGGGAAGAGGCGATGCTCCCAAGGACCCTGCCAAGGGGGTGATGGGGCACCCCCAGCCCTCCTCTCCCATCCGCAGAGCTCAGCCCCCACCCCAGGAAGCGCCGGGACGCTCCTGGCACCC
>NW_010328487.1:4267-5982 GCF_000700745.2 Antrostomus carolinensis
CCCAGCAGGGGCCCTGGCAACCCAGCCCCCTTCCAGGAGCTTCCCCTACAGCCACAACTGCTCGGGAAGTGCAAACGCATCCAAGGGATGTGTCTGATGGACACCGGGAAGGTGTAATCAGGCAGCTGCCCGGCCCCAGGGAGAGTACGGAGCCATGCTGCAGCCCCACGGACACAGGTGTCCCCAAATCTACAGGCAAGGACACCCCTCCCCGCTCCCTGTGGCAAGGAGAGGTGGCAGCAAGCAGCTGCTCTCCATCCTGCAGGCCCCAGGACACGTCTGGAGGAGGGACACAGCCGCACAGCGAGAGGCCAGCGGAGTGGGACTCTGGCATCCAGCCGTGGAGAGCTGCGTGGCCAGGACGTCCCCACCACCAAAGTCTGAGGGCCTGGGATTGCTCCACTGCTCCTGGGGTGCACGGCCACCGCCAGTCCTCACCATGGGACAGGGGCTTCCTTCCTCCTGCCCTGCCCACATGCCCCCGGACCACCACAACACCCCCAGCACGACTGGGGCACCGGCTGGTTGAAAGCGTAAGGGTTGCTGCAGGGAGCCCAGCAGGACATGTCCCCACTCCAGCCCCAGGACATGTCCCCCAGGCCAGGGGAGAGGCTGGAACCCCTCTGGGGCTACTGCAGGTAGTGTCCTCCCAGGGGACAGCACTGTCCCCTCTGTGCAAGAGCAGGTCTCGCCGTCCCCAGAACGGTGTTTGGGAGGGCGGGAGGGCTGCACTGGGAGGGCTGGAGATGTGTCTCCATCAGGCAATCGCAGCCCAGGCAGGTACCTCCCATGGCTGTTTTGTTCACTGAAAGCCCCAGGTGTCCCCCTGCCCCTGAAAAGGGGCTGCCTGGGGTCAGTGGAGGCATCTGTCCAGGCCACCCTGGCCTTGCACATGCTGGAGCTCACACTGGCTTCTCAAACCATCTTCCAACCCAACGGAACAGCCCTTCTGTCCCCAGAGAGGGCCCAGGGGACCATGACGGATGCGGGGTGGCCCAGGCAGCACTCATGCCTGCCCAGTGTCAGCTTGGGGACAGCGCTGGCAGGGCTCTCCACAGGGTCACCAGCTCCTGCCCAGACCCAGGGCTGCAAACAAGCTCTGCTCTGACACCGGGGACAAGCTCTCCTCCATCACTGGGGACAAGCTCTCCTCCATCACTGGGGACAAGCTCTCCTCCATCACTGGGGACAAGCTCTCCTCCATCACTGGGGACAAGCTCTCCTCCATCACTGGGGACAAGCTCTCCTCCATCACTGGGGACAAGCTCTCCTCCATCACTGGGGACAAGCTCTCCTCCATCACTGGGGACAAGCTCTCCTCCATCACTGGGGACAAGCTCTCCTCCATCACTGGGGACAAGCTCTCCTCCATCACTGGGGACAAGCTCTCCTCCATCACTGGGGACAAGCTCTCCTCCATCACTGGGGACAAGCTCTCCTCCATCACTGGGGACAAGCTCTCCTCCATCACTGGGGACAAGCTCTCCTCCATCACTGGGGACAAGCTCTCCTCCATCACTGGGGACAAGCTCTCCTCCATCACTGGGGACAAGCTCTCCTCCATCACTGGGGACAAGCTCTCCTCGCCATCCCAGCACGTGAGGGCAAAGTGCAGAGGGAGCCACAGGGCCGAACACGCCCGGGGCATTCACTCCTCCGGCCCTTGTGCAACCGCAGTTGCCTGGGGATCACCAGGTCCCTTCACCGTCCTCCCT
>NW_010328488.1:0-1265 GCF_000700745.2 Antrostomus carolinensis
TTGGAAGGAGGCTGTTGCCGAGCCTGTGAACCCTCCTCTCCCCGAGCCAGCGCCCCTCCTCTGCAGCGCTGACGGTACCGCGGTATAATAATGATGGGTGGCTGATTCTCGCATTTGAACTTGCAGGCGAGAGCTCCCTTCGCCCACAGCTCGGTTCAGGCTCCGCAGCTCGGAGTCAGGTGCTCGCCGGCCGGCAGGGAGGGGGGGGAGACGGAGCTTTGGGAGAAGGGGAGACCCCGGAACCACCGTCCTCCTTCCAGCACTAACCAAGGGACTTTACTCTTTCATGCGGCTACTGGGATCTCTGGACTAGCCTGGCCACCACGTTGTGAATTTTTTCCATCTCTGCAATACGCTACCTTTTAAGGTAACTATAACTCTTTTAATACAAGTTGATTTTTTTAATGGGGTTTTTTGTTTGTTTGTTTGTTTTTGTTGTTTTTTTTTTCTTTACACATAATTGCCAGCAAACACCTCGCGTAAGATCTAAAACGATTGTTTTACTGCTGGTACCTGTAAGGACAAAGAGTTGAACTGCAAACCTTAATCGGGAGAGAACAGAGATGATTGGGTGAATTTAAACAACCTGGGGTAAGTTCAACTACAGGCAGGGCGGAGGAGGGTGGGAGGAGAGGAGAAGGGATGCTCGGGGATCCCACAAAAATCCCCTAGTGCAAAAAGGAGAACAAAGAAAACTAGGAAATAAAGACTTTGGGGGTGGGAGCCCTGACAGAAGTGTTTGGTAGCAGTTGTTTGAATGGCCGGGAAGGTAGAGCTACACCTTGGTGTGCGATGGGGCTCGGGTGGGAGAAAGGAGGAAGCTGTTTCGTACGGGTGTTAAATACACAAAGCGCCCTTGTGGCAGGAGCGACAAGAAGGGACCCTTCCTCCGGCCACCGGGTTTTCTTGCGCTGGGAGAAGCGTGTGCTCAGTCTCCTCCGCTTTTGTGAGTTCCCCTCATTCTTTTTTCTTTTTTTTTTTTTCTTTTCTTTCTTTTTTCCTCTCCTTCCCCTGATGTTCCTGGAAAGCTGCTCACAGGGCAGAGCGGGGCTGAGGTGCTCAGACAGCATCTCTCCAGAGCAGAGGGTGAGCAGGCGTCCTCTGAGCCACATTTTCATTGCTGGAAGGAGGGGTGGTGGGTGAGGAGGAGGATCACAAGGTCAGTGGAGCAAAACGCCCCTTTTTACACCCCCGGCCAGCTCCTGGGGGCACGGGCACTGCCTTCCCTCTCCGCTCCCTTGCGATTCCGCCTTTGTTTTACAAAG
>NW_010328489.1:0-41462 GCF_000700745.2 Antrostomus carolinensis
CCCTACACTTGTCCTTCCCTCCTGCCCCAGGCTGTGCTCCCTCTGGCCCCGCCGGCAGAGCCGTGCTCCTGCGGCCACCCCTGGCAGGTGCAGCACAGGGGGTTTGGCTGCTCAGGCCCCCATCCCCGCTCACCTAGCTATTCCCTGGCTCCTCCTGGGAAAAAGCAGGCTGGCTGGAAGCTGGAAGCATCCCCTGGGAGAGATTCAGGCCAGGGTCTGCTAATCGGACCCTGCTGCTCTAACAAAACATCTTCATTTCTTTTTCCTTTGTAAAAACAAGTGCAAACCCCACAGCCCCACCCTTTGCTAGCCTCAAATTCCACAGATTTTTTTGTTTTCCCTTTTTTTTTTTTTTTTTTTTAAAGCCTCTTGAAAGAAGTAGCATTATTTCCAGCGAATGCTTGTCAACTGCCCAAGTAAAATGCAAGCGTAGAGTTTTTGTGCAGAACACCATGAAAAATGCACTCGGATTCTAAACCAGGACCTTCAGACTCTGCTACAAGAATCTATCACCACTACAGGAAACCAAAACCAAAACTATTTCCCCTTTTTTCATGAAGCTTCGTGCCCTTTTCCTTTAAGAGCTCCAAATGCAAATAGGGAAAGCTGTGTTATTCCCTGCTGCTTCGAGAGACAGGAATTGAATTTATCACTAACATGAGCCCCTCAGCTCAAGTGTACTTACATCGAGGGTGACTTCAGCACTCCAATGCTACAATAAGTATTCCAGGATCCCAAGGTTTTTTGGTAGAATGACATATTACTAGTTTGTACATGCAAATACACACAAAAAACCCCCCCAAGATAAGAGTATCTAGATTAACTGTTAAACTTTTCCTCTAAGAAATAAAATGTCTGTAATTTTGTTTTGGCCTGATGCTATTAGAGCTAAATAATTGCATTTAAGGAATAAAACCACTGTTTTTGTACCTTGTGGGGAAAGAAAACGGCTAAGCATCAGCAAGCACAAGTTTATGGTTAGCTGCAGTAAGCGCTACCCAAATACACTGGCAGACACTAAACATCTCCGTCTCCTATAACCTAAACGGCTGGGGGCCTCACGCTCTCAGTTTCTCAGTTCCATAATTAAGCTTGGCAGCAGGTTCAAATGAATTAAAACTGAATGTCACTATTTCCTCAACAAATCCCTCATCCTTGTTTTTTCTTACTTGTCAGGAGAAGACCAGCAGAACAGCAATTAGTGGTAAGCAGTGCAGTGAAAAAGAACCAAGTATACACTAATTAGGTCACTCGCCAAACACATTCATTTCATTGGCAGATTTAATCAATGTTTTCCTGAAATGTCTTAAATCTCCTATGCTAATTTAAAGTTTTGTTATTGTTGTTACTTTAAACACAGATGGGATGCCTGGAGATTTTCAATTGCTTTCTGCAAATCCATTTCAAAATAACAACCCCTCATATAGCATATCATCAAAATTTAGGCACAGGTTTTATTTAGGAAATGGCCTCTAATTTTATGCCAACATTTTTTTGTGCCTCCAAATACCTATGGGTATAATTTTGTGGATTTAAGTAATTGCAGGTGTGTAGAGCTCTTAGACATCAAACTCTGAATTGCCCTGACTGATCAGGTACTTAAGGGTAATGTCAAACAATTTAAGGGACTGCCTGCCACTTGCAGTTCCCACAATTATGGCAAAGTGCTGGAGCAGTGGCACACAGCAATGGCCGAGCTCCCACGGCTGCACATGGGCTTCACAGTCCCCTCCTGGGAGCTCCACTTGCGTCGTGATGGGAGCGAGGGCCTGGCTGCCTTTCTGGAGAACTGAGGCAGATCCTCTGCCGCTGCTGAAAGTGGCATTAGTTACTGGAAGCAAACGGGAACAAAGGTTTCACGGTACCCTGGAAGTTTGGTCCCCCAGTTAGTACTTACAGCTAGCACAGCATGGCACTTTTGGAAGACTTTCTCCGTTGGCAGACGTCATTTCTGATGCCATCAGAAATGGAGCTGAACTAATCTGCACCCACAGGGGCCCAGCTCTGCCCTCCTTCCAGCCCTGAGCGCACATCCCCAGGCCTGGCAGCGGCTCCCTCCTTCCCGCCGCGGCTCGCTCGCAGCCACCGAGGGTTGTGAAAGGGCAGCCCCATGCAGCCAGCCACAGCTCTGCACCCATCCCAGCTCTGTCCTGTTGGCCCAGGTGAAAATAAAATAGAAGAACAAACAGCAAGCGAGAGAAGGGTGGTGCTCTCCCAGAAGTGAGGAGCGGAGTGCCCTGGCATGCTGCTGAGCTGGAGCTCTGCAAAGGCGCTAACCTCTGGCAGGGAGCAGAGAAGGGAGAAGCCATGATGAATGAGGGGGATAAGCTGGGGCTGGTCAGCTCTCGGCTTCACTGCCACAAGGCCAAACATCACAGAATCACAGAATGTTAGGGATTGGAAGGGACCTCGAAAGATCATCTACACCAAACCCCCTGCCAGAGCAGGAACCTAAATGAGAAAGGCAGCCAGGCGGGTTTTGAATGTCTCCAGAGAAGGAGACTCCACACCCTCCCTGGGCAGCCTGTCCCAGGGCTCTGTCACCCTCACAGTAAAGAAGTTTCTTCTCAAGTTTAAGCAGAACCTCCTGTGTTCCAGCTCACACCCATTGCCCCTTGTCCTACCACTGGGCATCACTGAGAAGAGCCTGGCTCCATCCTCCTGACATTCGCCCTTAACATACTCATAAACATTAATGAGGTCTCCCCTCAGTCTCCTCTTCTCCAAGCTAAAGAGACCCAGCTCAAGTCAACTAGTACTCTGCATTTTCCAGCTCCTCCCCCAACACAGAGACAAGACTGTCAAGATTGTCTCCCAGCCAGGAGACCAACATGGAGACTGTATGTTAATGCAACTCATGTGCCCAGGTAACCTCGTTATTTAAAAAAATTAAAAGTACCTAAACATACTGATGGGGAGCTCACACTTACTGAAGAGCTCTTCTGGTTCCACCGGCATCAACAAACTCACTTCATCAGAAGTTTTCACGCTTGGTTTCTGTAAGCTAACATCTTTGCAATGACAGGAGAACACATCCAGCCTGGCAGACGGAAGTGCTGGAAGACTGTCCCATGCAACCTTCACTACTGCAGTTCCCTCTGTACTAGCGGTTGCCACGGGACTTGGAGGGAGGTCACAGCAAAGGAGGGACCCCACCTCTGCCATTTCTCCGCCTTGGGGACTTTGACTTTGGCACAATGACATTTTGTGGCACCATAAAATTTGTGTAAATTTTGCAGAAAATTACATAATAGTGGAGATTTTTCTTTTTAAAGATAACCCCAAATTTGCTTATGTGTAATTACAATTCTGTTATACCTAAACCTGTTTTTCTAGGTCTGATGTACTGGACCACTTGGAATGCTGCTGGAAGGGACCTCAGGAGATCATCTAGTCCAACTCCCCTGCCAAAGCAGGTTCACCCAGAGCAAGTTGCACAGGACTGCATCCAGGCAGGTTTTGAACATCTCCAGAGAAGGAGACTCCACAACCTCCCTGGGCAGCCTGTTCCAGTGCTCCATCACCCTCACTGTAAAGAAGTTTTTCGTCATGTTTAAGCGGAACCTCCTGTGTTCCAGCTTGTGCCCATTGCCCCTTGGCCTATCACTGGCCACCACTGAAAAGAGTCTGGCCCCATCCTCTTGACACTCGCCCTTTAGATATTTGTAAATATTAATAAGGTCCCATCTCAGTCTTCTCTTTTCTAGGCTAAACAGGCCCAGCTCTCTCAGTCTTGCCTCATAAGAAAGATGCTCCAGCCACTTAATCATCTTTGTAGCCCTTTGCTTCCCACTGGGATACAATGTCTTTTTAACATAAGAAAGTTTGCAGTCCTTGTTTCTGGCCATCCATCTAGAATTCAGTAGATCAGATGTGAAATCCAGAACAGACAAGACTGAGCATATCATACAGGTTGGGTCTTCAAGAGGTATAGAGGCTGTTCTGACAAAAAGGAGGATAGAGTAATTTTAAGAGGGTACATTCTTTTTTTCATTTGTGTTTTTGCTAACATTGCTTAGAGACTGGAAATTGAAAATCACTCCCAAAAAGGAGTGTGATGAGGGAGAGGAATACCAGCCTACGGAAGAGGTAGCAGTCAAAATTACTTGTTGAACTGAGAAATTTTGAAATTAAAAAATATTTATCACAAATATCTTTTTTTTTTTTTTTACTTTATGATGTCACCTCCATATACATCTGTATACATATCTGCATACATTTGAAGACACTAGTGTTTCACCCAAACACTAATACATATACACAATTATGCAAATATATAATAATTAGTGAGATGTTTCTCCTTCATGCTTAGATGAAGCCACTTGGATTTCATGAGAACCTAAGTCAATTTGAGTTGTAAAGTTCACTTTTGCCCAACACTTATTTAGAGTGACTCTTAAAATGCAGTATTCATTCTCAGAGTCAGGTAGCCCACAAAAAAGTGATTATGCAGTAATTTACTATGCAGTTTTCAGACATTGTTTTATGCCCAGATAAAGAATGAAATTAAAGTCTTATAAGCCTTGGAAAATTAGAGTTAGCAAGCAAAGAGGTTGAATCACCCTTGAACACAAAATTACCAAAACCAGCTTTTTCTTTCATTGTTTAAATTGTGCTAACATATTCCTACAGCTCCAAGTGCTCCAAAAAATAGTAAAATAGTCTACACTATTACTATTTTTAAACCTGTACTTTATAAAAACGTTCTCAGTGGCTAGAAAGTGGTGAATCATCACCTTTTAATTAAACCAGATAATATATAGTAAGAAAAATAATTGGAAATGGAGTCTTAAATGCGAGAGAGAAAAGATAGTCCCTTCATTTCAAATCACTCCCCAGAGACACACCTACATTGTTAAGTATGCATATACAGCTGAATTTTTTTGTTTGCTTTAGCTTGATATGGAAATATGGCACAAAACTGTCACTTTGATTATGTTCCTGCAGTGATTTCTGTTGCCTCTTGCATTATTTGAATTGCCTTTGTAACAACAGAACCGGAGAAAAACAGCACTGTAGGTAACTAACAAACAATTTCTAGACATCTGTTCGCAAACACATTCTTAATTTGAACATTCAATTACTTTGATTTAAACAGAGTGTATATGAATGCAGGTTATTATTAATTGCACAACTAATTAATTTTATTATTTACATGCAAAATTGGAGTATGGAACTCATTATGATCTTTCCTTATACTTTAAAATGTTACTATATCGAAAAAATTTTGCAATCTCCAAGAAGTAAAGGTAACAGTACAAAGAAACCCATACAATTTTGGCTGTGAGAAAGAAGTACTTGTACAACAAATAAATAAATAATTATATGTATGTGTATTTTTCTGGAATGTAATCTTTCCAAAAACATATCTTTCAAAGAACAGAAGCAGATCTCAAAACTGGCAAAACCTCTCTGTGAAATATGGTTGCAATAACAACAGTAAGTGGGAGAGGGGTGAGCAGTACAAAATTATCAAGTTTACTTATCAGGAAAATGATATTGCACATGACTACCCTCTCTCAACATTTATACTGCATTCCTGGCAACTCAGAACCACAAAGACTGGCAAACCGGAGAAAATTCTGGAAAGAGCACAAATACAGCCATAAAAATCCAGATTTTGCAAATGGCAGAACTCTTTTTGATTATCCCTAACAATACGCCAGGTGTTTGGGGCCTTAAGAGTGAACCTAGATGTGAATAAGTACCTATGGGCAATCAAACTGCAGCACATGACCAGCACAAACAGTGAGATGTAAGACTTCATGAGGACCTGTCAAAGAACAAAAATGTTGGTGAAAATAAACCGAGAGGGAAGTTGAGAAATATTTCCTGGTATTCTGCTAACAGTGTGAACTCGGATTAATCATACAAAGCCCGTGATGGAAAACTCATTGCTCGAGTTACTAAATACGGACTGAATAAAGAAGAGAACATATTGTAAATCTTGCAATGGCAGAAGGACAAGAGATAAACATGCTTTTCCATCTTTAACTTTTTAAGTTCCTCTCTCTGAAAGTCCCATTGATTCACTGTCAAAATGAAGATTCAACTCTATTTTTAAATACAAGGATAGCTCACATCTACAGTTTCCATATAAACCAACAAATTATTTCATATTACAGTTGTTTAGTACCATAAAATTTCCTATCAGTGTATTTGTTATATCACGTAATCATTCAGATTATTTTTTCCTAGACTTGTTTAGCGTGAGACATTCATTGTGGCTCTGCAGCTGCGCTAAATTTCACACTTAAAGCAGTGAATGAAGAAAGCAGAATGTTGTCCCAAAAACCAAGTACTGCAAGAGCAATGCTTAGTTACATATTTACATAAAAGGGAGGGAAGGACACAATAGCAGTTTCTTCCCTTGTCTGAAGAAATACTCAATGACTCACAAGTGAGAATATTTCACAATACTTCACAATACTCAGAACAAAATAGCCAGAACTTGAGTTTCAGATTAAGATCTCCTTTCAGATACAGAGTTACGATATCAATTAACAGCTTCACTGACAAACTTGAAAGGAACTTCACACTCAAAATTAAAAAAGGGCTCTCTTTTTAAGCAATTATTTCTTATATTCACTCTCTTCTCCTATTACAGTGACATCCAGATGCTGAAGCTCCAAAATACCACAAGAAAGAGTATTTTCTTGGTATTTCCAGCCGGCAGGAAACACTGACACTCTCATGAGAAAGTCTGTTCTTCTGAGGTTTCATGCTCAGTTATGCAGACTCCAGAGCTTTACTTAGCTTGGATAATGTTTGGTTAAGATATGAAACCAAATCTCTTGAGATTTGTCCATCACTTATTTTAGAGCTGAGTGACTTGAGTAAAAAACCTGGTGCACAGAAACAGTTTAGGGGGAAAAAAAATAAAAAATCATTCAGACATTATCTCTGAATGCTCCCAGCGCCTGTGTAGACAAGCAATTTTCTCTTCTAAATACTGGACCTCAGTTTACTTGAAGCTATGCAAGTTATCCACCAGCTGTTCACCAAAAGAGCAGATCACCTAGGAAGCTATGAGACCAACTCCAGTGCGCCCACAGCCACGTCAGAAACAAGTGTTAATACTGTCATGCTAAGCACTTTTCAGGCATGGTATGTGGCACGACACTCCAGCAGGCATTTATGGACAGACGTGGACAACAGAGATTATCAATGGGAGCTCTGCTTTCAGTGTACAGCACCTATGGAAGACAGCAATGAAATACTGGGGGGGTGGAAATGAAGTCCTTCAGCAGTCAACTCTGCCAGGATTAGGTTTTAACAATGATACTAGGAGGTGAAGGAGGATGTTCTCTATCACCCAGTGCTCTTTGTCAGAAATGAAATATTCCATTCTCTTCCTCCCAATGCTGGCTTGCTCAGCAATCATAACATTAAGTAACTGCAAATACTCGCAAGTAGGAAGAAACAATCTGACAAGAGAAGATGCACTTGGTGATCACACTGTGATTACTGTACTTTATTAAAAATAATTTTCATTTCAGTATGTTGTGACAAGAAAATAGAAAGCATCTTGTGCAGGCTTCAGGAAATATTAAAATAACCCAAGGTGATGAACATGTTATTATCCAGCCTGTTCCAGAGGGAGGATGCTCAAGTACTGAAATGGTTTTCATTTCAAATAGACATTCATTTTCGAGACACCATACTTGAAAAATTGGACTGTATATTTGTCATACAAATGTAAGCAGTGATAAAGAGCCCAGCAATTTATGTTCTTTATGCAAACCACTTGTAATTCAGAAAACAACTATAGTTTCTAAAAGGGAGCAAAGTGATAGCACTTCCCAAGAAAGTGAAATGTTTTTTTCATGCCAGTTGGCCAATTCTGGCATGTCAACCTTTGGATAACATGCAAAGAGCTCCTATTCCAACCCATCAACACTCACGATGGCTTGGAGCTTTAGGAAGAGATGAGCAATACCCTCTGAATATTTCATGATTCCGATACTAAGAAAAGGATCCTGATACCACCATCACCATAGTGCTAAAATACCAAAGACCTTTCGAGCAAGAGGGCAGCGTGCTTTCGAGAAATGGTTGGTGGTCACAACCACTGCTACACCTGTGCTATGGAGGTGCACCTGTGCAGTTTAACATCTTCTAACTTAACCTCAGCAGCAGTAACACCAACCCCCCCACTAGAAGTCAGGAATTATAGGTTCTTTAGACCTCTCGTGGACAAGCCAAAAGAATTCCTTAAATTCATACTCAACCTCCCTGTGACTTAGAGCCTCTACCTGCCTCCATCACCTCAGTCAGAAAGGTGTCTCCTAGCTTTCTTCATCAATCCTATAAATCACTTGGGTAATTCACATGAAAAGTGCTATAAAAGTGCAAATTATCATTATGGTATTGTTAAAGAGCTCTGACCTATTTCAAGCTGCAGCTCAAGGTGGAAAATGGTGGTACCACAACTACACCAACAGATGAAAGAAGAAA
Organism: Antrostomus carolinensis; assembly: GCF_000700745.2. Taxonomy (NCBI): domain Eukaryota; kingdom Metazoa; phylum Chordata; class Aves; order Caprimulgiformes; family Caprimulgidae; genus Antrostomus; species Antrostomus carolinensis. Next base: position 8,458 of record NW_010328489.1, read on the forward strand.
AAAAAAAAAATGAGCCTTGCAAGTCTTAATGTCAGTTAAACAGAAGCAGAGAGCAGGATAAGCCACAACACACAGGTCAGAACAAAACCCATGTTAAAGATACTGCGTAGATTCAGTGACCAATGATTTTGGTCTTACATGGTATTTCAGACAATCAGAATTTAAGCATCCTTTTAGTGTTATAGCTATATTACCCATCATTGCTTATAGGGTTTTCTTTTTCTTTTGCAATAGATCCTTTTGTGCTTAAATACCAGTTGCACCTTCTGAGCCTCTCATCATATATCCACCACATCTATCTGTAGCCTGAAGTTCAGAAAATGCTATTATTATGGTACAACAGAAATGGTTATTAGTTTTCCAGGCTGAGAAAGAAAAAAAAAATAGAGAAGAAATCACATCAGAAAATCTCTTTTTGAGATCTCCAATCCATTTTTCAGATTCAAGATATTTCTACAATCTAGGTAAGTGGAAGATGCAGATAAAGTGGTTGAAATGCTGGCTTTTTAATCTAATCTGAATTTCTGAACCTGTAGAAGTGTTCTTATCATTACAAATCACATACCTCAAATATATGAAAAAGAATCAAGAGAATAAGATAATGTTTTAATCTTAAGCAAACACCTTTCTTTCTGTGATTTAAGGTAGCTATTTAGTGTTATTTTGACTGTCAGCTTGCATTTAAAATCCTGCTGGTAGGGTACACAGCAGTCATACATCACAGAGGTATGATGAAGGATGCTATCCGGAGGCCATACTGAAGCCGCCTGGATGATGACTGTGAGGCATCAGGAGGTCAAACATGCAGAAGGACAACCCCCTGTGAACAAATGCCACCGTGTAGGAAGCTTCCTGCACACTGAAATTCATGTCCACAACAAGCCTTCACACAGCTTGTAGAGAGAGAAGGCAGAAATATGAGACTGGAAGAGGCTTCCTGGGTCTTTCTGGAAAGTAGATGACTAAACCCTACACTAGATGTCCACATGAGGTCACACCAGCGACTCACATAATTTCCCTAATATTACCCTTTACCTCCTGAAAGGATTCTTGTACTACAATTGTTGCCTTCATAGTTGTGCCCATTTTTGGCTTGGACACTTTGGACACTGGGATCATCTAATACTTCCACCATCCTTTTCCTTTATTCCCTACAGATTATCTTCCAACTTCCCATGCAGAGTTTTTTCTATTACTTCCTAAGTAGATGATTTTACTATTGGATTTGTTCCCTGTTGTGCACAATCCAGTCTTCAGGATCATCTAATTACCTTTCTGTGTAATTGCCTAATGCTTCCCAATTTTGTGTTACAAGCAGGTATCAAGGGAGTTCTGGTAGCATTATCATTAAAGATGTGAAAGCTGGTACATGCCTTAAAAAAAGAGAGGTAGGTGGGTGCTGCCAATGATGCTGACATGTCCAAGCCTGCGTCCAGATCATAATAATAGCAGCAAGGAGCTACATCAGTAGTAACTACCCTCAGTAGCTCTTCCTAAATGTTCAGACACCATCATTTTGTTTAGGGTCTCTGGAGAACCTTAAGGCTTTAACTAAAGACCAAACTCATTGACAGATTTTGCCAGTGAAAGGCCAAATATACAATGGAGAATAACTTTCACTGCATGAAGCCAGTTTAGAGAAAGGTATGCATATCAATGCTTAATAATAGAAGATAGTGGGGGGGGGAGACAAATGTGTGTGCTAAAATATTCTCTTTAAAAAATGAAAGTGAGGACAATTCAGATATAATAATATTCTCTTATTTACAAGGGATATTTTATTTTTAGAATTCTACAAGTCTGTAGTAGGATCTAGGTTTGTTGGCAGAGAGTGGTTCTATATCAGCTTAGTACATTCAAATAAACCGAAATGAAAGAGAAAGTAGGGAGGAGTTTTGCCAGGACACACAAACCCAGCAAACATATTTTGTCTAGGAAGTCAAAATGCCTATAAAGAGAAAAAGACATTTTAAGAGCCCAGCAGTATCCTCATACACCGTATCAAAAAAATAAGGAACCTGCAATCTACAATTATTTTTTAGTCTTTCAAGAAACAAAGCTGCATCTCACATACTTGTGTGTGCAGGTTCTTGGTCAGTCACTTGGCCCACGTTCATTATAGGAGGCAAGACAGCTAATAGTCAAAGGGACTGCAGCGCCTCTCTTTCTCAGATGCCAAATACATGTTGGTGTTGTCAATGCGAAGACGTGTAAATGTTTTGAGACTGAATGTCTGCTTCCTGTCAACAGCAAGAATTAGCCAGACGAATATCCGGCACGCGTAGTTGTGCTTTCTTAGAGTATGAATATTGCACTACAAAATTTGCAGGCTGCTTGTTTTATCCTTGGCTTGCTCCTCTCAAAGCTGTTTTTGTGACCAAACGCAAAGGAAAGCAACTTCCCATACCCCCACTAGATCCTGGAAGCAGTGAGGCATGTGGGGAGGAAGATGATGAGGTAGCAGTTGGCTAAAAAAATTAAGGGAAACACACAGAGTACTCAGGGCCCATGACCAAAAGGGTGTCTGCAAAAGGCAACCCATCTCATTTCCATTCTGCAGAGATGGCAGCCTTGGCAGCAGCTTGCTACGCTACCTTCCGAGTTGCTATTCTGTATTTCTGGGGCAGACTTGGGACTCTTTCTTCTAGAGCTTCCATCAAGTGACACAGGCAAGTCATGCATAAATCAGGAGATGGCATACCTATGTATTTCTGTATATAATGCCATCAGAGAAGATCCTGTACTGGGTATTTCTATTACAGAGAGATGGTATTGTGTTACATGACCCTGAGAGCAGGTATATTTTTCACTGCTACAGGGTAGGGGTGAGAGGAACATGGACCTGCTCACTATATCTGGCTGGGAAAGGAAAAAAAAAAAACAGTCCTCATGTTCTTACCCCTCAGGATAGCAAGTGTCTAATTCAAGTCATCATTCCTCAGAAGTGCAGATTCCCTCATACACGGGGCTTGGAGCCTTTGAAGGAATTGGGGATTGCCACTCTCACATCTAGTCAAGGGGCACAACAGCCTAACCCCCTGTAGTGCTCTCTCTCGTGCATTTGAAGACAATACGAGGTTCCAGCAACAGACACAGGAGACATTTGGAAAAATGAAACTTTCTAGCCTTCTAGAAATCATACCATCCTGTTCCCTCATTTTATTGTGTTTTTTTTTTCTTTTTTGTCTATGGATGGCTGGGACAAACATTGCACATGAAAGAGAAACAGCCTTTCTTTTCCTTTATCTAGAAACAAGTAGATGTGGCAGATGAAGGACCTTGTACAAAACATGATGGTGTGACACGATGGGAGACAGGCTACAATACAGCCTTTCCCTCCCTTAGCTGACACTGCAGCTCCATCTAACTCGGCATGCCCGCTTCACTTTCCTGTCAGGCATTTTGTCACTGAGGAAATTTGCATTTATTGCATCAAAGCATTTTTGTCCCAGATAAGGAAAATGAAAATCCTTTAAAAAAAAAAAATCCCTAGCAAATCACGTGATTCCAACGCTAATGCATACATGTGGCACAAGTGTATTGCACTTGTTTAACGGGCTAACCAACAGAATCAAGCTTCCCTCAGAAAAGTCAACATTTCAGTGTACACTAAGAAAATTGAGAAAAACTCAGCTTCCAACCAAAAAATAAACTCCACATTTAATAACTTAAAATGAAGCCACTGAAGACTAAACATCTGGGCTTTTTGGATATCATCCCAGATACTGCGTGTAGCACCAAAGCTCTTCATCGCTGTATCCTCTTAAGAATTTGAATAAAATAATTTCCCCAATATACACTGTTTCTCTGCAGAACATCACAAAAAAGTGCTTGTTGCAGTTAGATCTTGGGGCAAGGTCTGGTTTTTACTACAAGTGCAGAAAGCATGCAGAACTACAGTGCTTTGGTTTTCTTCAGGACCTCCAGGACTTCCCATAACACAAATCACCATTCTTCAGCAGTGGCAAGAGCAACAACCCGCATGGACCACAAAAGAAGCCAAATAGAGGAGGATTACCAGAAACACTCCAATAAATCAGTAGCACTTCTAGAAGTGCCAGTAGAAGTCAATGGGATTTTCTGCTCCTGAAATGCAGCAGGCACATCCGCAGCGCGTTATACCAGCATCCATTAGAGACTTCCCACCGGAACCGAACAAGGTAGCACACCTACCTTGGCACAGAGCAGTGCGTTAACAGTACAGTCCTTCGAGGGTATTTAGGCCTGTTTCTCATCAAGAATAAAAAGACTTAGCAGAGCACCACCATGCCACCAGTGACAGTGCCAGCTTGGAGAGGTCTGCTCAGTACAGCACTGAGCTGCGTGCTCCTAGATGCTCAGGAGCTTTTAAAAACCCCAGTTCCTGCACAACCTGCTTTGAGATCACTGTTCCCAGCTGCTACACTTCACAGTCAGTACCAGCCATGCTCAGAAGCAACCTGGATTTACTGGGATTGCTCAGGGATGGCTGCACAGAATTCTGTAGCCAGTTCTGTGCAAAAGGTCAGATTAGATGGGTGCATACATTTAAACTCTGCGAACTGCTGAGAAAGAGCTTATGGAACGTGGCCACTGGAAACCAACTGAACCAGCACAAGATTTCATAAGCCAGAGGCACATGGATTATAACTACAGCCAAACTACACAGTGCAAGAGAGCCACACAAAAGACAAAAAGCATTGGATAGGACTGAAACAGAATTAGCTTTAATAGACAGTGCCTCCCTAGAGCTTTTACGCTCACGGCCAAGCAAAACGGTTCTGAGCAGGAAGACAAGAACAGCAGACTTCTGGCGTGGCTCTTGAGACACAAACAGTACGAGAGACTTGTTCCCATAGTGGAACAAAGAGGTGAAGCGGACCCCCTTGAAACAAACAATTTCTGGCCAGTGTACCATCCAAACTAGCACAAATAAAACTGTTTCATCTAAGTTTTCACTTTATTTTTTGTATAAATAAAGTAGAAAATAATAATTTTAAATGTTGCTAGCCTTTTTTTTTTTTTTTTAATTGACCTTCCTCCAATTCCTCTAGCAAATCACACACAACCGCATTCTCCCTTTTTTTAGAGATATATTGGTCTTAGGAAGCTCTGTAGTAGGGTGTCTTTTTGTTTCTTTTTTCCAGACAGCCTTGTCCATTTTCTTTCCAGCCCTGAGATGATCACTCCTATTCTTCATTTTCCAGCTCCTCCTCTCCCTGCTCCTCTAAGGTGACTTGAAAAGAGAAAGACTCATGCATAGGCTAGGAAGATGGCTTGATTAATGACTTTTCCACTCCTATAAGTCATTTCAAAGGAAACATTCTATCCAGGGATGACAACAGGGAAGATGTTTCCATAAAACCCTGTATGCTTCCAGCAAATACCTAATCATACCAATGGAGGCAGGAGAAAGCAAAGACCTCATCCTCTGGCAACGCAATTCTTTTCCTTTCTATTTGTTTGCTTTTTCTCTGTTTTTCCCATGCTTCCTGCTGTGTTTCAAACCGCTTTTAATCCTTCCTTTACTGCATTTTATATATTTTTGTCATTTTCTTCTATCATCTCTCCTTTCCTAGCCTGTTTTTCTAGCCTCTCCAGCCCTTGTCTGCTAATTTCAGCTATTAAGATGGAAACAGTAGTTCTCAAAAAAAAACCCCCCCAAAAAAACCCCAAAAATCTAGCTTCTAAAGTTGAAACAGGACAACTACAAAGGCAACAGATGTCTTAGGGGTCCAGTACAGAATACAAGGGCTTTGAAAAAAGGTGAAAAGTAAGCAGAAAGGTCTGTTATTAAATAATAGTGCAACAAAGGAACCAATTAGGGAAGAAATAAAATGAAAACTGAACTAAATCTTTGCTTGGAATTGAAGCTATTTTAAGCTGGGGGGAAAAAAAAAGTTAGTATACTATATCCATTATTTTTCTTATCCAGTATGTTTCTGCACTTACTGATTTTATCCAGAATAGTAGACTTGCCAAAATACCATTACGGTCTTCCTACTAATGAGACTTTTAGACAAAGAAAATGCCAGAATTTCTAGATAAATCAGAAACAAAAAGTACTGGGTACTTATATGGAAAATTTCTTTCATGAAAGAGTCCAGCCCCACAACCCAAGCACAACCAAGCCCACTAAGTGCTGTCTTTTTAACACACCAACATTTTAACCAGCTTTGTAAGATCCAGTGTAGCTGTCTCAGGAGGGGCTTTGCTATCAACAACCCCCACCACAAAGTACAGCCCGGTCCTCGCTGAAGGGCCCAGGGCACAGAACAAAGAAACTAGAATCTTGATGGATGCAGCACATTTCTAGGGCAGCTTGAGAAAGCCAATACTCTGCTGGTGTCACAGCATTTGGTTGCCTGCTGCAGTGGTTCCTGCTGCAACTTGCTTCACAGGCACTTGCTTCTGTCCCATAAACACGGCTAGAAAATACCCAAGATGGAATTGGGGCCTTAGAAAGCTTTTGAACATGCTTAACTAATTTTTATCCAAGGAACATGTATCAGAAGATTATTCTTTTGCTTCTCAAAGCATGGTTGCAACAGGAGAAAACTTGTTCACCAAAGCAAAGCTGAAGACAGCCCAGCTTCAGGTAATGTTGACTAACTCAGGAGGACGGGAACCCCAGATTCCTCACGTGTCAGTGGAACTGGAGTGCTACTACTGGAGTGTAGCTCTTCCGTAGGACATTTCAGAGGACCAAAGCCAGATTCATTTTCTGAATCACCTTCTGAAGGAGCTTCCCTCTGCAGGTTTTATACAGAGTCTAGAGAAACCAGCTTTTCAACTGAGACTTTTGTGTTTGTTTCTAAAACTGGGCAGGATTAACATTTCCCTCTGCAAGAGTCACTATTCAGCCTTTATCGAGCTTACAGCGTGGGGTAAGAGCCAGCTCTTGGCATGTGCCAAAGGGAGAAGAAAGGAAGGGAAAGGAGGGCGAGACTCTCACGCTGGGATTGTACACAGAGGAAGGGACAGGGCAGCAAGGCACTCATGCAAGACACAGCATAGGTGGATAAGGAAACAAACAAAAAAAAAAATCAGGGATACTTGCACATTAGATTTTGGTTCTAATAAATAAAAACTAGGGCAATGCACCCATTTTTATCACAAGGCTCTGCTAATGAGAACACTACTAATGAGAACACAACATGGACAAAAGCATCTCTCAAAGCTCGTTCATTCAACACCAAACACTTCCCAGTCAAAATCCAGAAAGACTTCCTAATAGGGATTAGCTCATTTTCATTGTGAGCCAGGGGCCTCTGGAACAAAAACACCAAGTGTTTGGTCAGGAAAACTAATTTGGGCCAAATATTGTTCTCATTTGCTCTCGGTCTTTCTGTCCCTCCCCTCTCTGATCTCTCCCAGTGATGATGAAGGGTACAACTGTCACCACTACTTCCTCCTGTTAGCACATAGGAAAGACTCAGGCAAACAGCTCTTGCTCGATTCCATTCACTGCAGCTGGGTCATGCGAGCAAACCACAGCGAGCCGGTACAATGAGAAGCGAGCAGTAGCTGGAAAGCATTAACATTTTTCCCTCAAATTCTTCTGCTCCTTTACATCTTTTTAAAGCAATGTGCTACCACGTATACGTTAAGAAGCTGAATGAATTAAAACAATTAATACTTTCTTCTTTAGCTTTTTTTTTTCTTTATAAAGTAGGTGGAGTATGAATGCACATTATTACATGTACACAGAATAACTTTTAAATAAAAACAGGAGGTCAAACTCTTGGTGTAATTTAGCATATTGACTACATACCCCACCCTCCTTTTCAGCATCCTACTAAATCCTGAAGTGCCTTCTTAAATTTGCATAATACCTATGTACTGTCACTCATATCTAAATGTGGACAGATACAGACATACCAAGGAACAAACAACTCGCTGCACAGATGCACACGTAATCGTTCTCTGATTATGGTTGATGCCCAATAGATTAACTAGCTAGTGGAAGCAACTCTGTACCCACCAAGCTGGCTTAATTTAATGAGCATCTCACTCACCCTCAATGAGATTCTCTTTGAAATGAAAAATGCAAACCCCAAGTGTTGTAGATTTTGGTGGTCTTTTACTTAACTGAAAGAAAGTGGAAGAAAGAATTACAGACCAGGTACATCTGCTGAAGTTCATCATTACCATGGGAGATCAAAACATTTTTCTTAGTCTCTTTTTACCTAAAATAATTTAAGACCATTTTCATTGTTACTTCCCCAGGCTGTACCCTTTCAATGACATTTCCACTGTTTTTAAACTAAAATACAATAACCTGCTTCACACATAACACACATAAATTTCCAAATCTCTCCGTGCCAGGCAAGGGCAGTAAATTGAGAAAAGGACAACAGTAACTTCACACGTGCAAAGCCTGATTCCTGGTAGGGGATCAATAACAGCTGACTGCATTACAGTCATAGGGGAGATGGCACCAGGTTGGCTGTTTTGTTGCTGGAGGTCACTAGTGCCCTGAGTACAACCGAACCTGATTGTATATATACGTGTCACAGGGTAGAAATGTGCAGAGATCCCTGAATCACAGAATCACAGGATGTCAGGGATTGGAAGGGACCTCGAAAGATCATCTAGTCCAATCCCCCTACCAGAGGAGGAACCTAAATGAGATCACACAGGAAGGCGTCCAGGCGGATCTTGAATGTCTCCAGAGAAGGAGACTCCACAACCTCCCTGGGAAGCCTGTTCCAGGGCTCTGTCACCCTCACAGTAAAGAAGTTTCTTCTCAAGTTTAAGTGGAACCTCCTGTGTTCCAGCTTGTACCCACTGCCCCTTGTCTTATAATTGGTTGTCACTGAGAAGAGTCTGTCTCCATCCTCGTGACACTCACCCTTAACATATTTATAAACATTAATGAGGTCTCCCCTCAGTCTCCTCTTCTCCAAGCTAAAGAGCCCCAGCTCCCTCAGCCTTTCCCCATAAGGGAGATGCTCCACTCCCTTCATCATCTTGGTGGCTCTACGCTGGACTCTCTCAAGCAGTTCCCTGTCCTTCCTGAACTGTGGGGCTCAGAACTGGACACAGTATTCCAGATGCGGCCTCACCACGGCAGAGCAGAGGGGGAGAAGAACCTCTCTCGACCTACTAACCACACCCCTTCTAATGCACCCCAGGATGCCATTGGCCTTCCTAGCCACGAGGGCACAGTGCTGGCTCATGGTCATCCTGCTGTCCACCATCACTCCCAGATCCCTTTCCCCTACACTGCTCTCTAATAGATTATTCCCCAACTTACACTGGTACCTGAACGAACTCTGAACAAGCCAGCCTGGGTGCTCGAAACAATACAGCTGCAGGGCCCAGGGAAACTTGTCAGTGCAGACCCAGGTTAGCAGAGCAAGTGCCTCACAAATATTTTCACTCCTCGCACAGCCTAAGTAGGACTTCTTTTTCTTCTTTTGGCTCCACTCACATCATAACTTTATGAGCTACAGCCATCTTCCTAGCAAAAATAGTAATGCTAAGAAAAATCTCAAAAGTATTTCTATCTCAGGTTCCCCTTTGGGGGAGTTACTCTTTCCTCTCAGAAAGGAAGGACTAGTTTGTCCAGCTCACAGGGCTACATACTGAGGGTGAAATGAAAGATACAGTTCTCAGTGATTGTCACAGATCACCAAAGAGGGGAATGTTACCTTATTTTATCTCCCTTTGTATTTATCAGTCGAGCTTATCCTTTTTATTCCATCCACTACACCAATGTTAAACGGTTTGCAGACTGTCCTATAACTTAACCTCTTGCTGCCTCAATTTCTTCTTCTGTAAAATGGGAACAATACATTCATATTTACCTTTTGGCAATTAGACTAACTAATCCAATTAACAAGTTATCGTGCATGTGTAAAGCACTGTAAGCTCCTCAGATGCAAAGCATTACAGTTACACAAAGTTTTATAGTTATTGTTGTAAAAATAATCAAAAATTCAGAGGGGAAGAGAAGATGCCAGCTGGCAGACTGAATATCCAGTCTCATTGGCAGCAGTTTCATTGTAGTAAAAGCAGGACCATTGCTGATTATGCAGGCTTGCACTTCCAGTCTTCAGCTGGTTAAGGATCTGTTGTCAGCCTATTTCACAGAAAACTCCTTGTAGTTCAAAATACTGTCTGAACACGTTGGTTTTTTTTTTCCATGGAGCCAGGATTCCCAAAAAGCAGATGACCTTAAGCACATGCTTAGAGTAAAACCAGTTTTTAGGTGCTTTGGTTAATCAGACTCACAATTAAAAAAACTCCTCAACATAAGAAAATGAAAAGTTTTTTCCCTCCCAAAAATAGATATGTTAAGAGTATTAATGGCCAAAACCCCTCTTGATTTAACTCATTTCTAAACCCCACATTTGCCTAGAGTTTATTTCATCTAAGTATATGCATATATATACATACATAAAAACATACATATTTATATATCATTTATATTTAATTTAAATAAATCTCTTCCTTGGGGCTTGTGCCTTGGTGTTGCAGAAAGACTGTAAGACTCTACTCCTATTCATGACACCTGAATTACGCAGGGGTAAGGGGTAAATTCCAATTAAAAAGGACCTTTCTGGCTGTCTAAGAAAAGTTATGCTAGCCAGTGATGCAGAAAGATGGATGTAGTGGCACAGGACTTTCCAAAGTAACAGATTCTATACTGGCAAGAATGGACTCTTGTCGAAAGCTGAAAGGTAACAAAATCTCTGAGGATGTACAACAACTTCTGAAAGAGATTTTTGGAACATTTGAACCATGGCTGCATCAGCAAAAGCCAAAAAAAAAAATGTTATGAAAGGAGTCAACAAACAGAATCTCATCCTGGAGTAATTACTCATCCTGGAATAAGCAATAGTTAATAATGAGAAGTAGACAGAAAGCCACTGAAAAATGAAAATAAAACCACAATTTACTCGAAGAGACAAGATGGTTACCATTCACAGGAAGCATCATTAATTAAGACTTCTAAAAGAGGATTCCTCATCTTGTAGGAACTTATTAGCAACTGATTGCTCCAAGGTAGGTTTCAAAACACATGAAAATGACAATTATGTAATGTTACTAAATAAAAGATAACTGTGATGTTCTCAGAGATGAATTCTACAATTTTTTTTTATTGGAAAATTCCCAAGAATTAGAATGGTAAATTTCAGTTACTGTTGGGGATGTTGACAAGCCAGTAGAGAAAACAACAGGCAAGTCAGACACTGGTAACCACTGTTGATTCAGTAAAAGGCCAAAGCAACTGGCAGAGCACTGTTTCCCCTCATCTATACCTACCATATGCTTTGAAATGTATCTATGCATTAGACCACCTCCTCAGGATATCAAAGGAACTACTGTCATGAGTAATCTGATTTCTGATTAGTAAAATTAGAAATCAAGCTCAGGAAAACCTGATATTCTCACAACATAAGAAAAGGCAACAGCAGAAGACTGGAGGATCCAACAGAAGATTTGACACCACTTGAGAAATCTAAGCTGAACTGAAGAGCAGGCTTCGGTGTTCTTAGGCTTAGTTCAGATCTCAGGAAGTCACTACTGACACACAACAATTTTGTCTACATGACAAATGAAAGGCAACGCAGCAGCTACAGCTGCAAATAGTTTCTAGGGAGGCTCATCTGAAAGCCTAGATAAGCAAGGATACCAGCAGGAGAAAGAGAACAAGTCAAATGAAATGTTAAAATCTCAAAAATATGTCCTCAAAGAAAAAGGCAGGAAAACACAGTGTGTAAATCAAAGGCGATCTAAATGACTCTGATTATGGGTGACAGGCAAAATAGATGACCCATATTAGCATATCTGAGGGAAGAGCAGACTGGATTTCACAGTCCAGAAGATCATGTGCCTACCAGATTTTCACCTTCAGAACAATTACTGAGAAGCACATCAAGTGGCAAAACAAGCTTATTAATCAGTTTTTGATAGCATCTGACAGCCCCCATCACTGCTCACTCAAACACTAACAGAAGCATCTGAAGGCTGATCAGGAGCAAAACAGATCTTTGTTGTTGCAGACACGAGGGGCTGTGGCTGGGTTGTTCCTGGCATGGGAGGAGAACAGCATAAACTATTTGTTGTTTTTACTGTCTTGAAAGACAATGTAAAAAGAGCTCCATTACCCTTCGCTCCTGTCCCTGTAGCAGCCACCCACCTTCTTGCTCATCCCAACACTTTGTTGGCCACAGCACCAAAAAATGTGGGTTCCCAGGGCTCTTTCATGAGCCAGGTTGCCCAGGTGTAGCAACTCTGCATCTTTATATGCCATGGGCTCCTATTAAAAATCATGACAAGCCCTAATATAAGCTAGCAAAGTGAAGCCATGAAATAAAGGCATGGGAGCAAAATATGTTGCTTGTCTTCTGCACAGATTTTGATATGAAGAGTGGATAAATGGATACTATCTAAACATCATCTTGGCCCTCTAGCAGGAGACTAAGGTTTGGTACGCAATACCAAAATAGCAAAGTCACCGTTCAATTACCACACAGGCATGCCTCAAAACTTCACACACAGTAACGAAAACACAACCAAAATGCTGTTAAGTTAACAAAAACTTAAAAATCACAAAGTAATTTGGAAAGTAAAGAAACAGAAAACATGACAGAATTCACATATGTTGGCACTGGCATGAATATTAGGAGGGCAAACTGTTAAGCATTTATTTACTCATCAAAAAAAAACCCAAACAAAATCTGCCCATCCAAATCAACACTTAAGACTGCAACACAAGTCCTCTTCACTTTAACAAACTGGTATAGACAAATACCCTCGAAAGATGTATTTGTTGTATGTTGTCTCTGTAATTAATTTATCTTAAAAATAGGATGAAAATACATAGTTCACTTGCTAAGAACAAAGCCTGACCATGTATCTTGACAGAAGCACCACCAGGCAGCTGGGAACATGTAAGGGAGCCTCTTCACTGGCTTTTCTTCAGAGAGGGATAATTTATGGGACCTGGTAAGGAGAATGCACCAAGGCCAGGCCAGAGGTGTCAACACCTGCACAGGAGTGAGCTACTATTTGAGATTACAGGATTTATTCCAGTTATACTACATAATTTATATAAATTTATTGCCCTTATTCTGTTATTGTCTATATTCTATTATTGACTCTACTCCACAGGATATACCACTGGACCTACAAGCATTTCTGGTTTTTTTTTCTTGCTATTAAAAAAATTATACTTCTATTGTTAGCAGCTCTTTCATCTCAGATTTCTTGGTATTGGTGACATCTAAAAGTCGAACTCAAGTGTTTGTTTTCCTAATAATTTGTGATTTTTTAGTTTATTTTTTTAATGTTTGGGTTTGGCAAGATGAAACTTGAGAAACTGGAATAAACAAACCTGAATAAACACATTATGCTACCTCTTCGAGTGCTAATTTAAAAGGTGATTTAGAAACCAGGTTACTGCAATAATCATTGATTATTTGCATTGTAGGGTAGAAGAAAGGCTTACATTAAGCTTGAGCCCCACATTGCAAAGCCTTGTAGAAACCAAAAAGGGACATATATTTCATGTCTCAAAGAACTATGGATAAAATATGTGTGACAATTTAAGCTTGGGAGGCCCAGAAAGGTTATTTATTTTCCCTGTCTAGGAAGGAGTCATTTGTTTGTTTAATTGTACTGTGCCTTTTAATAAGGAATGCTAAGGAATCTTCCACAGACAGGAAAAACAATACAGTCCATACCATTTTGGCAACCATGCCTATTATTCACCGGATACTATTATTCATATGACATGCATTGTATTTGCTGCAAACAGAAGAAACATTTGCTGTTTTGCTCAGCTGAACAGAGAACAGCTTCTCAGCAACGCTTTATCTATTTTTTTTTTCAAATATTAAATATTACATCACTGTGAAATAAATTAATTGACCTGTGCTGTGAACAAATAAATTACAAAATTCAATATGCTGCTTTGAATTTGCAGCTCATTTCAGCAAGCCATTTTTGCAGTAGCTCTAACATATGAGTTAAGTAAGCCTTTCTGACAGGTGTAAAAGCCTTTCATACCACTTGCAAGGTTATGCTAGCGAAATATGACAGCAAACGTGGACTAGTCACAATATCATATGTTCTATATCAGCAAGTATCATAACAGAAAGGCTCACTACACCAAATAAAATGCACTATGGGGTAAGGCAATGGGGGTGTGGAAATAATAACATGGCAGATGAGGCAGGAGCTGGGGCTCTAATTTGGCAGGTTGCTTTGCCACAGGATTAACCCAAATGAGACCTCATTATCTGGGAAAAATAAAATAATGACCTTATCCATCAGGAGCATTACACTATGTTTGGCTAAGGAGGGAGGAAGCGGCATTTATTTATTTGTTTGCTTTTTTAATGCTACGAAGAGTCATACAAGATTTTGGCAGTTTTCATATGCTTTGCCTTCCTCTGCCATCCTGTCGTGTGCACTTTCTCAAAGGGACTTTACTGACCCCTTTTCCCAGATGTTTTGTATTGGAGGAAGTGTCATAAATCACTGCTGGAGCTGGAGATATTGCTGGCTCTGACTCCAAATTTGAGTTTAATTTTGTTTTGCCTAATTAGTGGCTCACACCCACCCCTTGGCTCACATGCCTGCACCCTGGCTCCTCCAGGCAATGCTCAGCATACTTTGCAAAAAAACATTTTAATGGCCTCGGCCAGGAATGTTTTTGGTTGTTACCAAAGCTAGGTGACTCTGCCGAGTGCCTCCATTCAGAAGAACGGTGAATGCTGGAAGGGAGCTATTTCTCTATCATAGGACTGAACAGCTGATGAGCCAAACATCATCTAACTACTCACTTGTGCTCCGTGCTCTTGGAAAGACCTCTATCCTGGAAAAAATGAGTCTGTGTGGAACTGCAAGCTGGACTTCAATCAAGGTCTCTGTACTACAAGGCAAGTGCTGCATTTGGTATGTGATCCAGAAACTTCTGCAGAAGGTTCACGTGAATTACACATTGCCTCATGTTGAGAGTCAGGCAGCCAAAACATATTGTTCTAAACATTCTTGTTCACACGAACTTCAACCACTGTTTACCAGCATTCAAGGAAAAAAAAAAAAAAAGACATCAGCACTGATCTAATACTTTGATTTTTCACTAGGGGGACAGCTGTTTATACCAGTCTGCTTCACATCTGTGAAAAAGCACAGCTTACCAGGACAGTTGAGGGCTGGCAGTGAGCAGAACTGAAAACCAGGTGGTTTAAGTTCCTCAAACTTGGATTCATGCAAACAAAATGGATTTTTTTCCACCTCTCTTTTAAAAAAAAAAAAATAAAATAAAAAAGCCCTAATGGGTCTTCAGAGAAAGAAACAAGAACAAGTGAGGTATCAACAAACACAAAACCAACTCACCAGGATAAATAAACTGGGGATTAATTGTTTTGCTCTATGACCATCAACAAAGTCTATCAGCTTGCATCTATTTCTAGAACTTCCAATTCAAATTACATATGAGTTTACAGTACAGTTTTTAAAGGGTCTCATCTGAGTCATAAAGACTGAAGCAACCATTAAGCCCCATTTGTTAACAGCAATGATAACTACACTGTCATTACGCACACTGTAGGACACTGTGCTACACAAAGGACTAATGTTATTGCACCAGACTAGAAGCACTTTAAAGTCATCTTGTGCAACTAGTAAGACAGGCAAAACACATTTTCTGATCATAAAAAGCATTCTGGAAATTGCTGAAAATCATACATTAGCATCAACTGTACATTTAAAATATTACATTTTTCTACCATTTAAATAGATCGTGTTCACCTGCCAAGTTTAGCTTTGCAGTTTCTGTTACCTATAGTTATCAAAACACACAACTGTTGTGGTTACATTTTCATTTGGGTTTGATGATGGTTTTGCCCTCTTACTCCCTTTAAATTATTTTCATTTGAGGCACCAAATTCGTTCCCCCTTCTTTTTTTTCCAACAACATTAATTAATATGTTACACTTGTTATAACTGTTCACTGAGTCTAAACAATGACATGTTGTGTCAGCAGATAGGTTAGAGAAAGTGATGAAAACTGTGGAGCTACACTTGAAGCTCGATGGGTAATCAGAGCTTATCTACTTGTAATTAATTTGTCACCACACTGAAGATTTGAAATTGAAATCTACTGACCAGATTCTGACCTTAATGTATACCTGGAGAACACTGAGTATATGAGAGTTTATTCTATTTTATGGTGGCATAGCTAACATTGGGTTCTGGGGTTTGGGGTCTTCAGTGCTAGAAAATCAGGGGTTTTGATAAAGCACATACTTCTGACATGTTGTTAGAAAAACTAGCTTGATCTCAGTCTTCTGAAGATCTTTATCTTCCCACTTATTTGTAGAAAATGAAATGGAACAATGACATGCCACGGGATCTTGTGGCCATGATATGTCAGGCTAGAAATCATACTGGAGACCTTTGATAGCTCTTCTATATCAGAAAGGAGGTGTCTCTGATAGACAACATTGACACAAGGTATTGCAGTAGTATTGGATCAGTGTTAGGAGGCCTGGTAGAATGGATAACGAGTGATAACGATGCTACCCTACCACTTAGGTGTTTGCCTCAAGAAAATAAGTTGCATTCATATAGGCTGTGTGTGGCCAAGAAGTGTATGGTTTCCCTTCAAGATTTCACCCAAGATATCCTCACAAAGCCTAGTGACTTAGATCCAAAGAAAGCAGATGTATTATACAGGATACACTAGTTTACAGAGACAGATCAATCACAAGCACAACATTCCACTTTGCACAGAAGAATGTGAAAGGAAAGACAATTTAGAATAAAATAATAAAAAAAAAAATCAAGTCTCTGGAATCCCCAGTTAATGATCAGTCTACATACAGTTTTAACTATGATATTGCAATGATTTCTCTAGCTATAAGGGAAAACTTAGCACACTTTTTATATAGGCTTAGCAAAAATAGAAGGAAAGAAAAACCTGTTCAAATCTGTCTGTTGAAGGCACAGAGAAAGAATTATTGCACCATTTGTTTATACACTTCAGAACGAACAAGGCATGACCACAGGGAACTAGTCCTTGACCTCTCTTTTTTAAAAAGTCACTTTATCATTATAAATTTCTGAAAGAATTATTTATAAAATATTTTCTGCAGATATTAATTTGGGGACATACACCTAAAGAGATAACAAGCATCTTAATTTAGAGTTAACGTTTCTTAATGTTCAACTGGTAACTACCAAAATGTCTCAGCTTAAAGAGGGCCTTTGGTCTGAGGGAGGAGGATGGGAGATGCATAACAACTGATGGCAGAACAATGTTTTAATCCTCTTATCATTCACAAACTTTCTTACAGTGTTTACTGTAGCTATTTAATTTGTAAGTCAAAGGCCTTCCCACATTTTACTATGACCTCTTGCTAGACGCTCCTGCCTACAAGGTTTTGACTTCTCCTACTTCCCAGTGGAGTCAATATATAGTGTTTAATGCCCCACAACTTCAAGTGGTGGGTCACAACTCACTGTGTGCTGGTGCTGAATTCACATCTAAAAGTTGGATGCTTAATTCTTCTCATCAAATTAAACTTCTAGGCCAGACTAGTGAATTTCTTACTGGCTTGTTCTAATTCCTTCTAGTCTTACACTCCTAACTGCCAATGCAGACTATGCTGGGCTGCTTCATGCTCTCCTCTGACTGAGCGCAGCCTGCAAGCAGCCCTGGCCCAGGCACATTCCCCTATGATTCTATGATTCCTGGGCTATATAACCCAGTGCTTCAACCCTCCAAGACACTCACGATTTTGCCGCAACTTGTTCCTGAGGCAGACACAAATATTGCGGGCTCAGCAGCTGAATGGACTGGAAAATTGCCAAATAGTTTTCCTCTGAAAAATACTCCAATCTGTTTAAATTAACACAAAACAGTATAGCAGTTTCCACAGACCTTTCACCTCCACATTGTAATTTCTACTCAAAGTTGCAAGAGGGCTAAGGGTGGAAGAGCAGTCTGAAGGTCAGGACACCCTTGGGGGCTGGAAGATGTCAGGCTGGGCACTGATTCAGACCCAGAGCTCCAACCTGAGACTTCCAGCCCTCAGCCAGTTGTTTGGACAGGGTGTTTCTTTCTGGTGGTTATGACACTGTAACAGTGTCAAGCTAAGGACAGGAGAGAAGCAAAGAAAAAATACCTTTTACTACATCAACAGATGGTTGAAAAAGATACTTTTGCACACACAAGCTTTATTCAGATTTGAAAAAGCAGCAGACTGGGGATTTTTTCCCCTCTCTCTTCTCTCCTGTCTCCATTGCAAAAAAATCTTGGGTTCACCCCAATACAGAATAGGTGAAGAAAACCTCAAAAAAACTTAACAGATGGGAAACCCATTTTTTGCCGTGTTTCATCCAAGAGTATTAATTCACTGCTGACTACATCTGACAGAGAAGTTGGACCTTGAAGGGAAAAAAATGACTGTAACAGGACTCCAAATGAACATAGGAAAGTACTAGGCAAAAGCTTATTTCTAACTTAAAATAATTTACAGAACTGCTGTTCCAGCTGTCACTACTTGCTCATATGGACCCCCAAAAATTGTGCAGAGATTTTGGGGTTTGAGTCTGAGGGTATTCTGTTTAAGATGGATATCTGTAACTACATCTACTTATAAGGGAAATATTTACAGACAAGAACATTTATGTTTGGGAATGGTCCGCATTCCTGGCTTTTTAATGATAGCCAAGAAAATAGTCCTTCCATTAGTTCAAACTCCATGTTGAGACATTGGCTTTGCTATCCAACCAGTAAAAACACAACTCAGCTGAGCTGCACAGATGTTTTGAACTGGTCCAAAAGGCCGAGCAAGCTGATCAGCTTCCTACCACCTTAAAGTTGTTTGCCTGAGCATTCAAGCACACATCTGTACTGCATATTTCTTCTCTCACCAGTGACATCCAATAAAAAGCAACTAATTTAACCAGTTTGCCAGTAGATGCTTCAATATTTCACTTATGTCAAAAAGAAAACAATTTGTTTTTTTAAAAAAACACAGCTGTTTAATATATCATTGCTGGTTGGACCTGGAAGCCAGGCATCAGACACGCAGCTTACAGAAGTCACTGAAACCAGGGAATAAAAATATATTTGTAAAACTGTATATTGATTTTTTTAATTCTTTTTTTTTAAGGATGTGTGGAATTTTCCCTTGGTGTAATTCAGCATGTCTTGTCAAAGAAACATTTTCTTTGTGTGTGCAAATTGAGCGTTAATCCTTTCAGTCATTTGGGAGCCAGTGACTTTGTGCTCTTGCTCCCTTGTGCCATTGGCGTGCGTACGCTTTCCTCATCTGTTTCATACCAACCTTTCAGTATTGTAACCAGCAGGGTGGGACTAAAGGCTTCCTCTTAACTGCATTCACTTCTGATATCATTGTGCTGCCTTTGTAGTCCTTAAAAATGGACAAACTTTGAAGAAGCTCACTAATACTCAAACTGTGAAAAGACCTGCTGCATTCTCAGGTTGCAGTCACCACTGGTCTTGCCCGGAGACCTGAAAGAAACCATTCCCAGCAAAAACACATATCGCCTTCTCCTGCCTTCCTTCTCACAACCCAATCCCTCCTTTTTTTCATCTCCAGGTATTTCTAGAGTAATTTGGTCCTTTCCTTTTTACTGTATGTGATCTATTAGCTGCATAACTTTACAGACCAAGATTTAAGTTTTACAGTGATTCACAGGCACTTAAAACCTTGGGAGCTGAGGAAAAAAATGGGCTAATGGAGGCCAATTTGTCTGTCTGCCCATGCCAAAACCATAAAGAGGACATGAAAATAAGAGAAATAACTGTGTGGATAGGTGGTCTGGCTCCGAAGAAGACGGTTCTTAAGTCCTAACATCTGGGGGAGTGATCATTTTCCATGTATAATAAGTTCAGCTATGTATTAATATAAAACTATTTTACAAAGGGAAAAGTAATGTGGAAGAAATAGCAATTAAAGTCAGATCCAACAAAAAGGAAAAAATAAGACATTTTAATTTTCCTTATTTAATAATGTTTGTTTCTATAAGCATAAAATATCAGTTCTGTCCCTTTATAATAATTTGATAGATATGATATTAAAAATACAATGATACCAGAAATGTGTAGAGGGGAAAAAATGCCAGCAATAAACTATATTAAATAATAGGAACAACTAATGGCATTCTCCAATTAGAAAAGTGACTAGCATTTTTTCTCCTTAATTTTTAAAAAGTGTTTAATATTAAGAACTATTTATGGTTTCCTGTGCAGGCTTTTTGAAAATGTTTAATTAACTCCATAATTTCCCCTTATCCTTCAGCCTCTGAAGCAGGTATCTTGACAGTGGAAAATTATCTGCGAGTACTGAAGTGTTTAAGATTGAGAAAAAAATGTGGAAGCTAGGTTGGCTGTGGGATACTGCCCTAGCCTTTCACCTCTGCTGAGCTGGGGGAAAAAAAAATAATTAAAAAAAAATCTGTCATTGGTCATAAGACAAATGGGCTTCGTGATATGAAAGTCCCTCAAGAACACAGTCAGAGAAATGAGGAATGAGAGAGACACTAAGACTCATAACCTACTACTGCATTGCCGTGAGCCTGCTTCCTATAAAAACCTCACACAAGCACGCTCCTTCCTGCTGCATTTTACCTGGATCCACCCTAGGAAAGTCTTGAAAAATCTAACCTTTCAGTCACTGAAATCACACACACACACACACAACACATAAAAGGCCCTTCAACAGTTCTCGGACGTACGTTCACCTTTATTTAGAGGGCTGAGTTCTCAGCCTGGAAGATGCTGGGTGAATTCCTCCCGCCCCTGCCTGTATAAACAGGCATTTGTGTCCCATGCTCTGTAGCCTTCAGCGAGGTGACTCCAACAGCAGGAGCCCTGCCACTGCCCTCAGCAGTCTGTGTCACAAGCCTGCTGGCAGCGAATTTGTGATGTTCAGCCTCCTTTTCCTTCTCTTAATTTAATCCTGTAAACCTTCATCTTACTCTCCTGAATCATCCTCCAGGTCGGGTGTTAAGGAATCGCCTATTCAGATCACTCCCCAGTAACTCAGGACAGCAGTAAAATACCTGTGTGCCAGGAGAACGGTGCACTCGGGAATAACTGAGCAGAGATGTTTCCACTACGCTACTTTTCCTCTCTGCCATAAACACTAAAAAAGCCAGGCAAAGCCTGTAATGTTTGTAGGGAGTACAGTGACATTCTCTAGTCCAGCTCACAGAGCTGGAACGTAACACAAAAGCTTTGGGGCACAAATTATTTTTTCAGAGCTCCCTGTATCATCATTGCACTGCTGCAGCTACAACTCTATTTCTACAGTTCTTTCCTCCAGCTACTAAATGCCGTGCTTAGGGTGGACATACTGCAACAGAGCTGTAGCAACTGTATTAAAATTATATTCTACAAGTAATAGTATATTTTCATGAGGCTTTACACATGGTAAGGGATTCCACCCTGCCATTAAAAAGAACAGTCAGACAGTAAATATCTTGTGCCGTTCTTCCCTAGCAGGAGTGTAATTACAACCCAGCACACCAAACCACTCTATCTTGTCCTTGTGACCTTTGTCCTTTAGCAAACCCACAAAGAAGGAAAAAAAAAAAACCAAAAAAGCAAGTTAGCATTCTTGCTCCAAGAGCATCACATACTACTTTTAATCTGCTTCAAGATTTCGCTGCCCTTAGAAACACTGAACTCTCTTCTGTGTGAACAACCTGACAAGAAGCCAGGCAAAGGGCCACTGGTCGGTCAACAGGAAGTAAGCTGGGACAAAAGGTCCAAGTTGAAGAACGCTTCTCTGGGCTCTCTGTCGCTGTGCAGCCTGCACCTGGGCCAGAGCCAGCATAAAAAGTACTCCGGGTAACTGTGGGCTTTGATTAAAAAGCCACAGTGCTTAATAACAAAACCTGACTGGAGAGAAAAGAGGACCGAAAAAGAAAGAGCCGAGCTTATGAAAAATAGCTCGTGCCTTCAGGCTCGTTTTTAAAATGTGTTTTATTGACTTTTTACTCGATTAAAGGATATTCTTATTCTCTCCTTCCTTAGATATTGTCCACTGCTTTACGCTGCACATCAATAGGAGGTGAACCAATGCAAAAGGCTTAGGTAAAGCAATCCAGAGCCACTGTGTGAACGAGTTCATGTTTCTCTCAGCATCTCGGAAAAAATGAGCTCTTGAACTATTCGGAAATCCCATTAAACCCACATATGGATAGAAAATAATTGCATTTCCAGAACATCTGTGTGTGCACTGACACTAAATACTAGAGTACGTGTAGACCCAACTAGTTTCTACAGACTTCTGAGTTAAAAGTTGCGAGAAGCAGAAGCTTCCAGGCAGATGAACCAAGTGGCATCACCAGTATCAAAAGAAGTTTGTTCACTGGAAAATCCCTGAGGTGGGACTTTGGGCAGACATATGAAGGCTCTTTAGATATCACAATAGGTGTTTTAAAACTAGCTGCTTAACCACAAAATCAAATCACCTGCCTGACTTGCGATAGCCCTTTATACATACAGAGACCGTGTAAATGTCTCTTGCGTGGCAAGATCTGTCTGTAGCCATCCCTGCAACTTTATTGTACTCAGCTTTGCAGGATTCAATCCCATGTCTCTCTCCCTCCCAATTTTTAAAAAAGCTTCTGAATTTCTTTTGCACATAAGGAAAAAATATCCCTAAAATAAGACTCAGAGCTCAAATATTACTTTCTAAAACAGGACCGTGGATTCCTCTCCAAGTAATTTTAACTGGATGACTAAAAATTTCAACTGAAATATTAAAAATAGAAAGATTCTTTTTCCTTACTGCCAGAAAATTTCCGAGTGCCCTGAAGTCAGATGGCTCAAAAAGTATCACTAATAAATAGCAAGAATAAAAATAATTCACAATTTAAGATTTCTCATTACGATTTTTAATTTTTATGAGAAATCTTTTCCACTACATTATATAGTACGCTTATAAAGTCCCTTCTATTTAAAACATGGTCAACTAGTTTTCTTTAAAGTTCAGGATGACACCAAAATACAGGAACAAATTACCAACCCTCATCTATTTGGCTACCCCCTTTGCAAGTTCTCACTCCATGAAAAATGCAAAGCTCCTTTCCTGAAGGTAACCTCTCTCATAAATAACTCACGTTTACCCTGCCGTACTGGGTGGTGCGTGGACCTGAACAGTCACTGATGAGCATGCAAGAACTTGCTGCCTTATGGTCAATTGCTCATAGGAGCCTTCACTCCCTCTCTCCTTCCTTTGTTGATTTTGCCATATAAACAGCAAGAATACAAAGTGGTAAGAAGAGATTTTGCAACAAAAGTAATCTAATATGATGCTTAGGTCATACTGGGGACATACTTTTAACTGAGAAGGGGAATGACCGCCTGGCAACAGCTTTGAAAAGCACATGCTGGAGTTCTTCATGCTAGCAAACTGGACAATGCCACGGGAGCACCAAAGAGTAGATCTTACTGCAATGTGTGAACAGGAAAGTGGTGCAAAAAAACAACTAAACAACTAAAATAAACTAAACTGAACTTCCACTGTTCAGTTTGGAGGTTTGTGCCTATTTATGAAAGTCACATTTCATGACCAACTGGCAAAGTCCAGAGGAGAACAGAAAAATAATTACAGGCCTAGATAGTATGAGCTAAGAGGAAAGACTGAAATAATTGGGGTCAGTTATTGGAGAAGGCAGAGGAGAGACAGGATAACACTCTTCTGGCAAATTAACAATTGCCGTAATGTGTAAAGGTAAAAGTATTTTTCCATGTTCACTAGGAACAGTAGCCTAAAACACAGCAAGGAAAATAGATTAGATGTCAGAAAAAAAAACTGTGGGTAAGCATAGCTTGCATTGTCTGGGAATGTTCAGGAACCCCAATCATGGAATTTTTGGGGGATAGGATGTAGGAATAACTGGAGGAAATAAATCAGATATTGTTAAGCCTGCCTTAAGATCAGGTGGATGGACTACATAAATTCTTACCTGCCCTATTCTCTATAAATATCATTTTTACACAGCTCCATTTTAATCTCACTTGAAACTGCAGAATTTATGCTAATATTACACTGAATATCTCTCACAACAACAGGTTTATACAACCTAGCTGTCATTGATAATTTGAAGCCTGTAACAAATACGTTTTGTAACTAATGAAACGTCATAGATCTTAAGCTAACTACCAGCTGAAGAAAGACCGCATATTTCATTGCAGTATTTTTTCACTTCTAAAGACACCCACATTTTTCTCATGTTAACCTCTGTAAATTAGAAGACAGATTCGTGTTTGAAAGCCTACGTATGAAGTGGACGTACAAATCTCAATTTTATTAAAAAAAATGCATAGATATAAATTTCAGGCTATTCAGACAGTCAATCATTACACAGCTGGCACTTCTGTTGCTTTGTCTGTTACAGTCTGTTTGAAATTAAATTCATCTCTCACTCTAAAAGCTTTCAGAAAACTTGAGAATGGTTTCTGATCCCTTTTACTTTCAATACCCAGTAACAAGACCTGTGGAGGACACCTGCTTCTACCTTCTGGACATAACTTCCTGCAATTTTAGTTTGATTGGCAGCAAATAATAGACCTCAAAACTCTGTGATAGCGGTAGCCAGCTCTGTCATACTGACATTCTGTAGTCATCCCCTCCAGAAGTCAGACTTTCAGCAGATTTATTAGAAAATCTGAAAGATATTCTAGAGTACAGTGTCTGAAACACAAGGAACACTGATTTTCTATTGCCTTCTTTTGTGTATTTTGTGTTGTTTTCTCTCCTTTGTTCATGTGTTACACTGTCAAGCACATTGGAATTAACCAGAAGATATGACCCAGATGTCAGCGCATTTGTAGTAGAAAAAGGCAATTTCAGAGTCTAGTGCTTAAGAAAATTTTTGCGTGATTTACTACAGCTGTTCTCCATGTGTTATTTCAGGATAGCTGAATCACTGCACTGTTAAAGAACTGAAACAAACATGGAAATCACACTTAAAATGCAAATCCACAAGATACTTTCATGTGGGATGTAAGTGTAACAGAGTATTCGGGGCTAGTACTGATAAATAACCACTATGTTATCCTTGACACCAGATTCTGGATTCCAAAACCAAAAGCCTCCTAAACATATGTATTTGCCATATGTAATTATAACATCCTGATTTAGTCACTGAAGTCTCTTCTTTCCCTTAGGTTTAATCCTGTTTATTTGTGACATGATGTGGTTTTCTCACTGCACTCTAGAATCTAGGAAAAAAAAATGAAAGTCTGTGGTTTAAAACAAAAGCTAAATAGAAATCCTTCCAACTGAACTGCATGTCCGATTATTCTAAGGGCCACAGCAATGTGCATCAGATGACAGTTCTGGAGCTTTAAAAAGAAAAAAAAATCCTTTTCTCTTGAAATGTCAAAGAATACAGGAATTGGTTTGCACTATGCTATGAACAGTGATGTGACCACTCTTTATTGTCTTCACTGCCTTTGAATAAGAAGCGTTTGCCCCAGTCTGTCACACAACAGCAATATGAGTTCAACAAGTGTTATGCTTACCCTAAAGAATAGATGAAAACAAACATCCGTGCTTATGAATACACTGCTACTGCACTTGGGTGGCCATCTGCAAGAGAAGAGAAGCTGGGACCAAAGTCTCCTCTGGTATGATTCCAATGACCTCCAAGTTACACCAAGACCTACTTGCCCACTGCACTTACTAATACACATCAGGATTTTTAAATAAAAACACATCTCGGGTGAGAGATTTCCAGAAACAGATTTTTGTGTTGTACACAGCATGGTGTAACCGAGTGATCCTGTCCAGCAAAACACCAGAAAAGTTCATTAATCAAGAGCCAAAAGCCCACACTCTGTATTTTTTGTTTATCTTCACATAATTTGTTTACATAAACTCCACACAATATTTTTCAACCCACTGTTCCTTTGGTATTTACTTATCTTCCTAGAAAAAGCTTTCTGCCAAATAAATAATTAGAAAATAGATTTTCCCCTTCCTAATTATTAATTATTGCCACTAGTAAGAGAAGATACTTAAAGTGATTTGATAGTCAGTAACAACCTACTCTGATATGTTCGTCAGCAGTCCCACAGTTTCAGCATTTCACACCATTTCTGATAAAACAGCATTAAATCATTAGAAAAGGCAAGGCTTATACAAAGGCAGATGGCTGAAAAGATCACAGAATCACAGAATGTTGGGGATTGAAAAGGACCTCGAAAGATCATCTAGACCAATCCCCCTGCCAGAGCAGGAACCTAAATGAGATCACACAGGAAGGCGTCCAGGCGGGTCTTGAATGTCTCCAGAGAAGGAGACTCCACAACCTCCCTGGGCAGCCTGTCCCAGTGCTCTGTCACCCTCACTGTAAAGAAGTTTCTTCTCAAGTTTAAGCAGAACCTCCTGTGTTCCAGCTCACACCCATTGCCCCTTGTCCTACCATTGGGCATCACTGAGAAGAGCCTGGTTCCATCTTCCTGACATTCACCCTTAACATATTTATAAACATTAATGAGGTCTCCCCTCAGTCTCCTTTTCTCCAAGCTAAAGAGACCCAGCTCCCTCAGCCTTTCCTCATAAGAGAGATGCTCCACTCCCTTCATCATCTTGGTGGCTCTGTGCTGGACTCTCTCAAGCAGTTCCCTGTCCTTCCTGAACTGTGGGGCCCAGAACTGGACACAATATTCCAGATGCGGCCTCACTAGGCTGTGGCTTAAGAAGGCCTTTCTGGAGGAAAGAGAATTTTGCAGCGTGTCTGCTGAAGTGAGCTGCCTTCTCTGTAAAAGCAGGCAGGGTTTAATGGAGCAAAGAGGCGGGGACAGCAAGGGAGCAAGTTAGCGAGAGGGGAACAATTTGTATACCCTGCACCCTAGAAGGTGGCCAAATATTCACTTCTGCAGAGCAAGGAGTAGGATCCGGATCAACAGAGAATCCCTGCAGCATCTCAGAATGATCCTTCTATGCCCGGAGCTCTGGCTATAATCCTAGGTAAACACTTGATAAGGGTCCTCTTATGCTTCGCAGCAAAACACAGGATCTCTGACCTCAAAATATTCTACCACTGCCTAAAAAGTTTTTTTACAAAACTACTAGAACGGCAGGCATCAATTTCCCTTGCAGCACCTTCATTAGAAGTCATTAATGATGGAGACAGATACATTCAAACAGAAATGGTGACCCGCAGGACAAATCACTGTGGGTGTTCATGACAGAACTTGTTTTTCTCTTTTAAAATAACTTAAATAATCACTGAAAAGACACCTTTGAAACAGGTTTTGTTGGGTTTTTTTTCTTTTAAAAAGGTGGCTTATCAACAAGAAAATAACACATCCTCAAAACCAGCTGCTTCACATTCCATTCATCAATCTTTTGGTTGCTTTAGTCAAACATTGACAGGTTTAATGTATTGAGAGATAGGAGTTTGTCCTTGGCTCTAGCAGGAGGAAGGAAATGAAGGCTGAGCACCAGCCCACAGTAAACACACTGAAAGCCTTAGGAGTAAATTGGGGCCTTAAAAAAAACCACTCATCCTTCCATGCCCTGGGATCACCCCGTGCAGGCACCACAGGAGACGCAGATGTATGCGTGCGTCACCCTGAGCAAGGACAAAAATAGCGATCCCCGAACTAGAGCACCTTCTTTTGGATACACTTTGGGCAATGCAGGAGTAGCAGGCATAAGCCCCAGCACTATATTTTGGACAATTCCAAAATCTCTCCTAGGCTTCATTTAAAAACAAAACCAAAACAAAAACCTGTCTATACAAACACGTATACCAGATTGTTCTGCATTAACACAGAGCAAACAGCCCCTGCCAATGCGAACATACACTAAACAGCCAAATAGATTTCTCTAATTTCAATTTTGTGGGAAAATCTGAAGAAAGCCAAGAAAGTACAGGTATCTTCAAAAGACATACATGTCCCAAAGGTCACAAAGGTCTTGAAAAGAAAGACTAAGAGTGAGTCATAGCACCTGTTGCCTGCTGAGAGCTGACACAGTGGAGAAAAGAAGTGCTGAGTGCTATTGTCCTGAACCATCCCCACACATCAGGAAATAAAAACTACTGGTGATACTGAATTAGAACCTGTGCTTCCTAATTACAGTTTTGTACAGAGAGTTTGTGAAACCAACTGATCACAAGTTGTACTGGGACTTTGTCCTGTCTTGCAGTGTCCCAGAAGAAAATACGTTTATCCTGGCAATCTGCTGGTTAAAGGAAAAAAAGACAGCTGCAAGGCCGAGCTCTAGTCCAGATCCTATTTCCCTGCAGAACTGGGAACATCTCCAACAATTCTCAGGACAGTCCTTGCTTTCCTTGGGGCTCCTCGCCCCCAGCTCCTTCACAGCTTGCTATGAGAATCAGAGCAAGTTCTCTCCCGTGTACAGATCTCCCAAGATCATTTGTTTGGGAAAGAAAGGCATCAACTCCCACCGCAAAGACAGTAAACTTTCCTGTAAGCTTGTAATACCAACATGTGAGCCTCTCTGGCGTTACAGAACATGTCACTGTTGCATGCCAAATTCAAGACACTTGTTTTATCTTACACATGGTTTACATCATTAATTACTAAATTCATAGAATCATAGAATGGTTTGGGTTGGAAGGGACCTTAAAGATCATCTAGTTCCAACCCCCCCGGCCATCATCAGGGAAACATGTTAAAACATAAGATTGAGTATATTTTAAACTTTAGCAAAAACTGGTCATATTCCCAACCTTACACTGGGCATTGTCCCCAGCTAAGAAGGAAGGTTATGTTCATTCTCTGGTCTTGTTCTTCTTCAGTCCAAGAAATACAGTGGCTATGCTATTGTGTGAAGAGTTTGGCCACCCAGCTCTCATCAGATTAGGAATACCTACAGCTCATTGAGAAATACCATTGGTGTGGGTCAGTGTCACAGCCTATTTCCTGAAAGACTGTCCTGATTATAACGTAAACAGTGCCTACCATGGCTAAGCCAGGCAATAGGTTCAGAGTCAGCCAGCTAAACTACCCAACTGACACATTCACCTAGGATTATAAAAAGCAAGTGTTACTTTAAAGATCCTCCACCTTCTCTGGGTATTATACATGGTCAACCAGAGGGAAAAACATTTCATAGTAAATACTGACCTGGAAAATCTGCTCTACCATGCACTTTCTTTAAAATTCTGTAAAATGGCATTAATAGTACTCCTCCAGCATCCTGGGGTGTTGGGAGATTAAATGCATGCAAGACTGTGAGGCACTCTGGTACTTCAGCAATGCAAGCTGTGGAGGAATCCAAGATAGACAGATAATCCTCATTTATACCAGATGGGGAAACACTGAAGCAGAGAGAAGTTAAGCAACCTGTCACTCAAAAAAAATATGTGGAGAGAGCCACAAAGATAATTTCATCCCCCTCTCCCCAGTACTTCAGACATTTGGAACAAGCTTCAACATGAAGAATATCACTGGAAATAACAGCATGGAAGACACGTGACTAGCAGATTTCCAACTGCATAGCCCAATGAATATAAACCACCATCTCCTCTACCCTGTCACTGGTGTTGTTAGCACGTATTACCACACAAAATGACTGAATGCAGCACGACTATACTTATTTTGATAGCAATTGTTTAAGTCAGTCAAGGGAAGAGCTGGCTGTCACTTCTAATCCTTTACTATGAAAGGTGGTAGCACCAGCTCTGCCTCGATCCTTCTGCAGGATCTTACACCTCTGAGCACCGAGGGGCTCGCAGCTACCAAACAAGTTTCATGGCAATGTAGTAGCTAATGACATTGGAAGAATGACTCGTGATTTCCACTGGCAATACCACTGCCTGTGTGGTTTCAAGAAAAGAGCTATCAGTTGAGGAGTAGCAATTTAGAAGCCATAAATGTGGGGACAGATACACCTATGGGATTTATGTGCGTTAGCTTTGCTTGCAACAATAGATTAGGAAATCAGATCGAGAGTTACAAAAAAAAAAAAAAAAAAAGAAAGGAGAAGGGAGAAAGAGGGAGAAACTAAAGTTAGACTGATGGGAACTGCTGCAGACTGCACTTCTGAAAAGATAGGTCTGATATGATGATACTCGTAGGTTAAAAGAGTGTATACCTCCCACATTCAATCACAACAGTTACACAGCTATGGCATTTCCCATGTGCAAAATAGCCATGTGTGGTGATTTAAACCACCCAGGAAATCAACACTTTACAGAATGATTGTTTTTACTACCAAATGTTCCAATGAAAACTCAAGATTTTGCAACTGTTTACAAATCAGAAAAATATATTGCCATATCTGTAAATGACTAAGCACCAATATTTCACCTGAATTTTATTATTAATTTCTTCAAGCTCAGCCCTCCAGAAATGTCCAGTTTAAAACAACACTTAAAAAAAAAAGAGGAGCTGTAAAAATCATATATTTATAACCTTAATAAATAATTTATAGCAATTTGTTATGACAACACTATTTCGAACTCAATGATATGATTAGACAAGAAAGCAGCATACTTAAATATCAAGTTTTATGCACATTCTTACAGCACATATAAATCTATATTTAAGCTTCTCCAGGAACAACATAGGCATTCCAGTCAATCATTTAAAAAGGAAATACAGTTGTCTGAATTTTTAACTATCAAAAAGCTGCCATAGTGTAACATTACATTCAGTAGTTCCTCTGATTCTCTCTAGAAAAAATAAAGTGCTGAGCTCATCGACTTTAAATTTAAAACAGCAAAGTACTGTGACCAGGCTTCTGCTTTCTGATGGCAAATGCTGTTAGAATACTCTGCTCTCCCCAAGACTAAAATGTGTCTCACGCTAACCTAAATGGTACTTTCCATGAACACTGACAGCATTGAAACTCACTGTGTAGAAATACTAATGGAGAATGACAAAGATATACGGCCACAATAAACTCATTATCATTTCAAAAGCATATGCATGGAAACATCTTTGAGTGTTTATCCAGCACTACTGGTACACTTTTATTTACCTGAGTCACTGTAGCTATTATCTGCATGAAGAGTACTGCTGCATATTTTTAAGTAGATAAATCTGGAATTTTTATAGTCGTTCTAGTAGCTTCCATGGCTAGAAATCAGTACATTTCCTACAATTGTGCAATACGAAAAACATGGAATTAAGAGGGCCATCTCCATTTTTCAACTTGGGTTTATGGCACAGGATTTTAAAATGCAGACTATATATTTATCATTCAGTAATTATATTTCACTTACCAGGCCTTTGTGTTTTGGTTTTCTTAATCACACCAATTAACACAGTCTTTTTCTGGTCTAAATGGTTTTTACAAATTATTTACCTTCTGGAGACACTTGCAAAAAGTTTTGTGAGATATACATGGGACAACAAAAAAAACTCAGAAGGTTTAATCCCAGCTTTGCCAACACTCCCCTCTATGACTCCGGACAAAAGACAACCTCTCCCTCCTTTCTCCTATAACTTCAGTTTCCATTAGAGGACCTCAAAATAGATTAAAAGACCTCCTGTGAGATCTTAAATTCATTAAACTATTTTAAGGAATGAAAGTTCTGATTATTAATAATTTAGTCCTATTGCTGATCCATTTAAATACAGACACTGCAAAATCACTTCACGTGCCTATTAACGACAACCTCTCAAGCTAACAGTAGTCTGCTATCATGACAGTTCTCCAGTTTGAACTTAGGAGTTGCTCCTGTTGTATGAATTAGCAGTCGTCCATCAACTCCAAGGTAAACACTAAAAATGCATGACTTCAGAGTATCCTTTCAGAGCACTCCTTATTCTTAATTTTTCTGCTTAGTATTTACTATTTGCTTGCAGCAATTTTCCTCAGGCCCAGTATCATCACTGCTGTCACACAGCTCGGCCTTTCCTCCAAATCAATCTTCCATGGGAACATGGTCCAGAGAGGATTTCCTCTTTGTTAGGTGACAGAAAGCCACAGATAATATGTTCATAGAATGACAACAGAAAAATAAAGCCATGTGGAAATTTTAAATTATAATTTACAGGACTTTCTGCAGAAGGAGTTGGCTAACATATCCTACCAGATACAGTCTCTAGTAAGTGATTTGTTTTTTCCAGGCAAAGCTCACATCATTCCTACTTTCTGGGATGGTATATACCATATTTTCCAGACGACAAGGGCATGCTCTTTCCAGCCTTTACTTGCTCATCATCTGAAACTTGGGCTTGGGTGTTTTCTGTGTTTGTTTGGTGGTTTTATTATTGATTTTTAAGATGACTGGTATACATGATGGTACTGTGCTCCCTTTGTAACTGAAGGGCAGACTTCTAAAAGGAAAAATTATCCTAGGTGCCCTTTCTGGAGGAAGGAAGAGAAGAAATTATGGTTTGGTCAAAATACAGATGACTAATGACAGACTGAGCATTTGTTTCATAGTGACGTGCTTAAGTTGACCCGCACTGGCACATTACCTCTAAGACACAGACAATAATAAAAGAAACAAAAAACAAAAAAAAAGAGAGGAAGGGCAGATGTGATATCTGTCTGCAAATACATGAGAGAATGTCATTAAGCAACAGAGAGGCTGATTATTCACATTACCAACAAAGGGTAGAATAGGAAAGAAGGCCTTCACAAGCTTTAGAAATCATTCCAGAAATAGTGTTGATTGAAGAGACATGCAAACTGAGACTTTTGAAAGGTTCATGCCAGGTCACTCACATATATAACACATTTTAAAAATCATCAAATTATTAAAATCACCTATGCCCTAAATATTTATTGAGTAGGACTTCCCAAGTACATTTAAAAAGTGTCAGACCCCGGTTGGATTTCAAATCTGATCATAAAAACTATGACCAATCTCCTTCTAAAAAAAAAAAATAAAATAAAAAGAGCCCAAGAGAAAGCAAACAAAAATGGTTTAAGGGCACTGATATATAAATTCCCAGTTTATAATGTCACTCACACACTTACCTGGGGTAATACATCTTCTTCTGATCACTTTGATATCAGCAATTTGTAAACAAACCAGAGGGTTTGTTCACTCATGAACAATAACATTGAATAGAGGTCAGC
>NW_010328489.1:41486-45153 GCF_000700745.2 Antrostomus carolinensis
ATATATCTGTTGGGCTGAGTAAATACAAGAAAAGAGGAATGCATTTTAACATTGAACTATAATACTGAAGGGTAAAAAGCAAAAGCCAAAGAGGGAGATGAGTTAATTAGTGTGGTGCCCAGAGGTAGGGGAGGAGGGATAATGAAGAGTAGTGGGATTAAATTAGGAAAAGCAAAATTTAGGCTGAGTATAAAGAAAAAAACCTTACTAATAATGAGTTTTATTATTTCGGGAATTAGTCTCTCAGGTGAAACGATGGAAACACCTGCCTAATATTTAGAGCTTTTAAATGTAGGTTGCACAAAGGCATTAATATATGATACACAAAGTATTCACAAAGGTATATACACTTCAGGGAATAAAACAGTGCTGATGGAGACAGAAAGAGCAGATGTGGACACATCCTGTCACATCTCTATGACTGGTAAAATTACCAACATCCTCTTCATGAACTGCCCAAAACACAGCCTATGCCCATATCAGACAAGCTCTGCTTTGAAGCACTGCTCACGTGGAAAAGAGACGGGCATGCACATGAGGGGATGGGCACGCAGGTAGGTGACAGAAGTACCTGGCCCAATGTAGTCCCAAGCACGGCAGGGTAAGGAGGCAGGGTAAGGAGGCATTAGCACACTTGGAATAACAGATGGTAGATTTAGACTAGATGTCAGGAAGAAATGTTTTACAATGAGAGTGGTGAAACACCTGAACAGGTTGCCCAGAGAGGTGGTAGAAGCCTCATCCCTGGAAACATTCAAGGCCAGGTTGGACAGGGCTCTGAGCAACTGATCTAGTTGAAGATGTCCCTGCTTAACTGCAGGGGTGTTGCACTAGCTGACCTTTAAAGATCCCTTCCAACTCAAACTATTCTATGACTTTGTTCTCGATTCCAGCACTGACTCTCTTTGCCACCCATCTGGGCCTTCCTTAGCATTCCCTTACCTACCACAGGCAAAACAGTTCGAAGGCAACAGGGAAATAAATCCATAAACAAAAATGTAGAATTTCATTGTTTGAATTCAAGTATTTTGTTACTTTGGAGATTAGCTCCTCATGCCACAGCACTTAGAGGCCAAGCTTGGTGCTCTAGTCACTGCACGCTGGTTTTTAGCACTTTCTGGAGTAAATACAGCAGTTCAGAGGCACAACTGCTATAGCTGCTGCCTCTTCATTTAGTTCACAAAGGCCAAGCCAGCCAGTTAACTGCACCATAAAGCAAAACAAAGCATCCCTTCAAAAAGGGTTGCAAGATGAAACTGCCACCGTGCAGTTGGCCGTCAGATTTCTTGTTTATAGCCGTTTTCCTGTTATTTTAAGTGGAAAACATCACCCAAACTGCTTCTAACATTTTTCTGGATTTTGCTCTGCCTATCTCAATAAAAGTAAAACTCAGCAAATGTTTAGCAGGCAGTGCTGAGAGCACTGCAGGGACCACAAGTGGATAAACAGTTTGTGCCTAATAACGGACAGGTCATTCACCCAAGTGAAAAAAAAAAAAAAAAGGGAAGGGTTAAACACTGTAGCTTTATCAGGAAATTTGAGGGTTTAAACTGGAAGCAATTTGTTCAATGGCTATTTTGACCATAGAACTTCCTAATCTCAGTTCCCATAAAGTTTGGCTTGGAGCCAGCCAGAATGGTTCGTTTCAGCTGCACAGATATCTTCCACAGAGGAAATAAAAGGATTTCAAACCCCGGAGTCATTTCCTTTGGTTCCCAGCTCATTCAGAAAAAATGTCCTTTCGGTCAGTGATATCTCCAACTTAATTCCTGCAGCATGACTTTAAAAAAAAAAAAAAAAAAAAGGTCTTTGTGGGAAACTTTTTCTGAAGGTTTGGAAGTGTGCCCTGTAAGCTCTTTGCCAGTTGGTGTAAAATACCTTCTTTCCTCCCAGAAGCTTGCAAAGCACAAGGTCCTCTCCTTTTCTCCATTAACTGAACTCTGAGCTTTCCAGAAGTTCTTACTCATCTTGCAGTCCCATTTAATAATTAAAGGAGGTACTCAATTCATACACATAAAAGCAAGAGTTTGCAGAACTGCACATCAAAATAATCCATTAAATGCACTCGAATCACAGGGAGTAATCCATGTGCAGCTTCAGGTGTAGCAGTGCAAGCAGAACAAGTAAGCATTTATCAAAAGGAGCAATGCATTGTTTTCCCAGACATACCACATAAGCATAATACATTGCACACATCTGTGTCTCCCTTTCGATACCAGTTGACAAATATTTGAAGATCTAGCCCCAAATCTGAGAAGTGATCCAAAGGATCCAGATAGGATGTTTAAAACAAGCATCCAGGCCAGCCAACATAAATGCCAGGAGCATAATGTCTTCTCCCAGTGAGCGCTATACCTGTTCCTTGAGGCTACCATCTTAAACACGTAGCCAGGGTTCCACTGAAATCACAGAGGTAGCGTTTTCTGACATGCAGCCTAGCTGTAATGACCAAATTCATTCCAAGCGTTCCAGACCTGGGAACAGGACCTTTACATCATCACAAAAGAGAAAGGAAGCTTTGCAAATGTATCTTCAAGCCTGTGATATTTCTAACAGTACTATAAAACAAAATACTGAGGCGTAGGGCTCAGTATAAATAGTAGCAGTTGTGGGTCCTGTAACAGTGAGCTTAGGCATCCTTTGTCCTAAAATGAACTCTGAAGCACAAGGTTGCATCAGAGCTGACAAATTCTATGAAGATTAATTTTAGTGAACCTCAAGGCCTTCTTCAATACTGTGCTTCAGCACACATGTAATGCTATGTATACACATGCTAAGGTGGCCCCTTCTATATTCAGAAAATTCAGAAGGCAGAGGAAAGGACACAAGCAAAATGGAAACGTTAATGAGTTGAACCCTACGGTCAACTTCAAATGTCAACACCGGTCTTCTGATTGATAATTAAATTGCTCTTTCCACAAAAGTTTATCACTAGACTAAAATTATATTTAGTTATTATTTATGAATTGTGGCTTGTGTAACTTACATTTAAATGCTCACAATTGTCAATTCTTGCATTACATGCAAGGTACTATATGAGATGGACTGATACATCAATTTCTAATAAAGTAGTTCAACACACATATACACGTATCTATCTATCTCTGTATAGATAGATATCTCACAAGCTCCTTGATAACACTGCTCTGTAGAGGGCAAATGAGGTCTTAAAATTAAAGGCTGCCTTCAACCTAATTCAGAGATTTTCTTACAATGCCTTGACTAGCACAGACTAGATCTGCAATCTACAGTGTGGACCTCTACTAGAGAGGAGGTAAGCTATAATATTAGACCTTATTTCTGTTTTCTGAAGGAAACTGGGGAGTTATCTAATTTATAAAATAAATAAAGTAAGTAAAATAAAAAAGGATGTTTTTCTATATGCCAATCCAAACATTTCTCTCTTGCAAAGTTTTCTCCATTTAAATCCTTTTTTACCAGGATAAAATAACAATGCAGAGACACTGATGCAGCATATAGAATGAAAGGGGTACGGGAGCTTTACAGAACAGCTAGGGTTTCTGAGGTTAAACTGGACCAACACTGGAATTATAATGGTACTTTTTCCCTTTTTTTTTTCCTTTCTTTTTTAAAGTTATATGTAAATTCAAACCAAATGTTGAGTGGAAAGTTTCTCCCTTTTTACATTCCACTTCTCCCTTCCAGG
>NW_010328489.1:45186-45919 GCF_000700745.2 Antrostomus carolinensis
AAACTGAAATGAAATTTCTGGTTTCACTTAGTCCTGTGGGCAACATGTGCTTCCACTCTTCCATAAAACACAGTGGGAACACGGGGCTTTAAAATCATAATCTGAAAATCCCATTTTCTTATAAGCCTTATTAATGTGAAATGACTGAGTGATAGTCTCGACATTCAGTTAAAATAATAGGAGAGCATTTCATTGCCATTCCTCTGCCTTATCCTCAATCCCAAAACACAGTAAGCTCACCTTGCTGGGCTTTCAAAGGTTAATTTGACAAAATCCATTTTGGAATTATTTTTTTTTTAATGTGCAAACCTACAGACATTTCCTAGGCCTCACACTGGCAAACATGCACATTATTTGCAAGCAGCTGAACTGTAATGCAGGCACGTTTCACTCCTCTGCCTCCTGCTCCCTGGCATTTCAGCAAACCATCGCAGCACAGCCAGTCAGTCTGGTTAAAGGCAAGGGAGGTTCCTGGCCCCCTCTTCAGCCCAAGAGCCAGGACCTGCATCAGGAGGCACTCTCCAGGGACAGGTTTATTTAAGGGTGGCAGAGAGCAATGGAGAGTGCCCCAGCCCCAAAAACCCTGAGCCAGCGTCCACTAGAACCCAGCTCCCACATCAGCTGCAATGGCCCCAAAGAGAGCAGCCCTGAAGAGAGTATGTCTCCCTGCTCCCTCCCCAGGGCTCCTTGTGAAGGTGCAGATACTTCGATTACTGTAGAAGTTGAATGAAAC
>NW_010328490.1:0-3424 GCF_000700745.2 Antrostomus carolinensis
TTTGATTCACTGAAGTTGCTAGAGACCCCCAGTCAACACTGGTCCTGAAATGTCATCTTCCACCTGCAGTGGTTGCTGAAGACCACTGTCAGCTCTCCTCAAGCGAGCAGCAGGGGTTGAATCATGGAGTCATAGAATCATTAAGGTTGGAAAAGACCTCCAAGAGCATCAAGTCTAAGTGTCAACCCAACAACTTGCATCCTTGAAATGCACCTACATCTCCCGGCCTTGGGATAAAACTGCAAGAGCCCCTCTAAAGCAAACCCACCACCTCCAGCATCCTCTCTGGCACCCAGAAGCAATGTAGAGTTTCAAAATCAACTGGAAAGGGAGAAGCCTGCTTTGAACTGTGAATGGGAAACAGGAAATGCCAGTGCTGGATGGATTAGGATTCCATTCCTACATGGATTAACTCATAGCAAACAACGGTCCAGCAATCAATCAGTGTGGGCAAAGTTGGGTCCCTTCCAATTTGTGCATCTCTAGAAGCTTTCCGGTGAAGGAAGTCAAATGCCACTGCTGTAATTCTGCTGGGAGCTTGTCCCAGTTTATACCAGTACAGATAATCATGGCAGCTCACAGATGGAAACAGACTTTTTTTTTTTTTTACAGTTCCCTTTTTTATTCACATCCAACTGTGAGGATTGCATAGATCCTCACATCAAACCCTCTGTGTCAGTAGGTCCCCAAGCTTCCTCCAGAGAACAAGATTTCACCTAAAGGGCCTCAAAAATAGAGGTGAGGTTGCAGTTGCTTGGAAGTGAGGAGATGCATTACAAAGCAGATTCCCTGATTAAAAGATATTTTCTTTAAGACTAAAAGCCAGAAAACATTAACAACTTTACACGAAGCCACCACTGAGACCAGTCAGAAGAAACAATAGACTGTTATGTGGAAGAAGTTTAAGTCAGACGAGTGCAGCAAATGGAGTAATGTAATTGTCTTCTTCACAAGACCCCATGGAAACCCTTCATAGAGGGTGTAGAGGGCATTAAAATAAGGGAAGAGTAAACCTGCATTCACAATTCAAATGAGTTGACTCTACAGGTGCCTTGGTCTTTTAACAAAATTCAAGAAAAGAGAAGACAGTTCTTTGAAAGAAGGGCTCAAACAGCAAAATGTGAAAGAAAAATATAAAAAAAACCCCACACAACTATTGGTTCTCCTCAGACTTAAAGCTCCCTTAGCCTAGAGGGCCTCAAATCAAGAAAGATCATCATTAACGTTTACAAAGAGAAGCCAAAACCACAAAGCAAGGAAAAAAAGAAAAAATCTCTTAACCACAGACCACTATGTAAAGACCCAATTTCATCTGAAGAGCAAAGACAGGAAAAGATGGGTAGATTCTGCTACTGACCAGAAAGACACCGTGACAGCAGGGAGGCTGAAGGGCAGCAAAAAAGATCAGACAAACCCACTAAAATCAATAGAAAAACTC
Source organism: Antrostomus carolinensis (assembly GCF_000700745.2). Taxonomy (NCBI): domain Eukaryota; kingdom Metazoa; phylum Chordata; class Aves; order Caprimulgiformes; family Caprimulgidae; genus Antrostomus; species Antrostomus carolinensis. The sequence continues at coordinate 1,439 of NW_010328490.1, forward strand.
CAACTCACTTCCCTGCACTCTGGCTTTGAACCAAAAATCTTTTCTTGCGAGATTCATTATTTCAAGAAAGTGGATAAATCGAGTTCCCTTTCAACTCTGCATTCCTCTTGGCTGTTAATTTAAATTTCACGTTGCACCAGGAAATCACTCGTCATTAAATGCTATTGGCAGAGCAGACTCTGTCCTTGTTTCATTGCTACTTTGAGATGAACTGAGGTTTATTCTGCCAAAACTTTTCAGAGATCCCCTTCCTCCTTTAACATATGTATTTTTCAATCTTTCTCTTAAAATAGTTGGCTTTCCAAATCCAAAAACTAAGTGCTTTATGGTCCCATATTTGGAAAAAGTCAGTGCAAGCCAGAGCCATAAAAACATCTGACTCATTTCACATTAACACTGAGTTATAATAAACATCGTGCAGAGTAATCCAACCTAACAATTTAGTTAAAATTATTTTTCCATTTCACCTGCTGATAGGATCCGTGCTCCGGTCAGAGGTTTCTGTGATCAGAGACTTCAAGCCTGTTTCTAATAAATATAACCAGCTACTGAAAAAAAATAAGTGGAAGGAAATCACTCCACACTGAGAAAATAGCAAGTGTATTTAACTATAACTACCCTGGACAAGAATTATTATCCACATATATGTAAGGCTATAGTAGTCTCCACTTACAGTCAACTAGAGGTTTGCTCCAACCAAAGGTTTTGATTAAATGATCTAAATTTACTCTGGAGGAAGCTAGCCCTCTTTGTGGGCTAAATAAAGAGCATCTGAAAACATTATCTCTTTTTTAACACCTACAACTAGACAGTGTGAATATCTCCCCACCATCCAACCCATGGGTTTCTTTCCATCAACATTAATAGAAACACGTTCCACCTCCAGTCCCCATGACCAGAGAGGATTATCATGATAATTTTCTGTACTAATGATAGTACATTAGTGCTAAACAGTCTCAACTTTCCCTCCAGCATCTCTGCAAATACCACCATTTGAGCCAGGACCACGGCATACCATGCGAGGTGGGGCAGACGTGGCTGGTGAAGAGCATCTCCCAGCACAGCTTGTGCTCCCCAGCTAGAGAAAAGATAGAGGAGGTCCCGGGGAGACCTTATTGTGGCCTTTCAGTGCTTAAAGGGGGCCTATAAGAAAGATGGGGACAGACTTTTTAGCAGGGCCTGTAGCAATAGGACGAGGTGATGGTTTTATACTAAAAGAGGGGAGATTCAGACTGGATAAAAGGAAGAAACTTTTTATGCTGAAGGTGGTGAAACCCCGGCCCAGGTCGCCCAGAGAGGTGGTAGAAGCCCCATCCCTGGAAACATTCCAGGTCAGGTTGGACTGGGCTCTGAGCAACCTGATCTGGTTGAAGATGTCCCTACTCACTGCAGGCGGTTGGACTAGATGACCTCTAGAGGTCCGTTCCAATACAAACCATTCTATGAATCTATGAAATGAAGGAGCAATCAGAGGGACAGACTGGTTTCTGGAATTGCCAGTTATCCGACATGAAGAGGGCTCTTGTTCAAGTCAAAGTGCCTCTGGGAATTCACAGTTTTCAGTCTTCATGGAGGACCCAACCCATTCTCTGTCTCCTGAACACAGTAAACCTCCTGTTCATTCATTTAAAATAATTAAATAAGTTAAAAAAATCAAACTAGAGCAGGAAGAAGATTTTGACAATATCTTCCCCTCCTTTTTTTGCCAGAAAAATTTCAGTTGTGTAAAAAAGAGAAACCTTTCATAGGAAATACAATATTTTAAAGCAATTTCTTGCTGAAAAAGGCATCTCAGCTTGAGACTGGAATTTCTGATCAGAGGAAACCAGGAAGAGACTGAGCCCTCCCAAAACATGGCAGCACATCGGTCAGGACATGCACAAGCAGATGGAGAACAACAGAAAGTGGTTCTGACCACACAAGAAAAAGAAAATCACAGAATTATACGGGTTGGAAGGGACCTCAGGAGATCATCCAGTCCAACCC
>NW_010328490.1:3493-7833 GCF_000700745.2 Antrostomus carolinensis
ATTAGAGTCAAGCCTTCACCCCAGAAGAAAGCACCTACCAGTTTAAATGCAGAGCTTTCAGAAGAGCCAAGCTATATAAACCAGAGCAGCCAAGCAACCTGTGGATGAACCTCACCTCCATCTACCCGCCACAAGATATTTATCATTTTCTCACAAGACACTGATCTCCATGCTGAAGACTTTACATTCAGACAGCATTCACAGAGACATCCAATGCAACCAAGCCCTCAAACTTGCAAAAGCAGCAAGACAGAAGAAGCATTAGAGCCACTAAGATGATTAAGGGAACGGAGCATCTCCCTTATGAGGAAAGGCTGGGGGAGCTGGGGCTCTTTAGCTTGGAGAAGAGGAGACTGAGGGGTGACCTCATTAATGTTTATAAATATGTAAAGGGCGAATGTCAGGAGGATGGAGCCAGGCTCTTCTCAGTGATGCCCAATGGTAGGACAAGGGGCAGTGGGTGTGAGCTGGAACACAGGAGGTTCTGCTTAAACTTGAGAAGAAACTTCTTTCCAGTGAGGGTGCCAGAGCCCTGGGACAGGCTGCCCAGGGAGGGTGTGGAGTCTCCTTCTCTGGAGACATTCAAGACCCGCCTGGACGCCTTCCTGTGTGATCTCATTGAGGTTCCTGCTCCGGCAGGGGGTTTGGACTGGATGATCTTTTGAGGTCTCTTCCAATCCCTAACATTCTGTGATTCTGTGATTTTATCTTCCTGCAGTGCACACCACATCCTTGTGTCCCTAAATATCTACCAGCCCGGGCACCTGCCTTAGGAAATGAATGGATTTTGTTAAAGGATCAAGGCCACATAGTCCTAAATAACTACTGTCTACCTCAAGAGTAAATACAAAAGCTGGACACAAATTGGAGCACCACCATTACTCAAGTGTGGTTTTCAGATCATTTAAATTCACTCCCTTATACAACGAAGTGTTTACTAATGAGTCTTCACTACACTATTTTCTGACATTTTGAAGAACCAATTTCCTGCAGGCATTTATCAGTATTAGCTTAGAGCGGAAAGGAGGCAACTTAACATTTATTCAGTGAATACAAAAGAAAAATGGAAAGCATGGTTCTTCATTTCTGGATTACCCAATTGGACTTCATTTGAACAAACTGTGTCCAGTTCTGGAGGCCCCAACATAAGAAAGAAATGGACCAGTTAGAACAAGTCCAGAGAAGGGCCACCAGGATGATGCGAGGGCTGGAGCACCTCTCCTATGAGGACAGGCTGAAAGAGTTGGGGCTGTTCAGCCTGAAAAAGAGAAGGCTCCAGGGAGATCTTATAGTGGCCTTCCAGTACCTGAAGGGGTTACAAGAAAGCTGGGGAAGGACTTTTCATAAGGGCAGTTAATGACAGAACAAGGGGAAATGGGTTTAAGCTGAAAGAGGGGAGGTTTAGATGAGATATTAGGAAGAAGTTCTTCACTGTGAGGGTGGTCAGACACTGGAACAGGTTGCCCAAGGAAGTTGTGGATGCTCCTCCCTGGAAGTGTTTAAGGCCAGGTTGGATGAGGCTTTGAGCAACCTGGTCTAGTGGAAGGTGTCCCTGCTGCTGGCAGGGGAGTTGGAACTAGATGATCTTTAAGGTCCCTTCCAACCCAAACCAGTCTATGATTCTATGACTACATCTCCCAGCTGCACCCATCAGAACCAGGAACTGAAGATAAAAAAAAAGAACTAATATCAGCTGGAGCATTTTGCCAGTGTGTAAAATACTTCAGTTCCCACGGTGAAATTACAAAATTTAATTAATAACTCATGGTCCGTGAATGCAAAGTCCTTAAAACAGTGATTTGCGTACTATAAATGTGAAAAATTTCCGAGTCCAGTTGATTTTGAGCTCGTTAGCTTTGATCACAGGGTCAAGGATCAAATGTAGACCCTAATAAATATTTAAAAGATAAAATAACTGAGGCAGCAAGGGAACTCTGGCAGGCTCTGCTCTCAATTCCCACTCAAAGCAGGGCCAACTCAGGTCAGATTGCTCTGGGTAGTGTCCCAACAAGATCTGAATGTCTCCAAGGATAGAAATTCCCCACCCTCCTCTGGGTCCTGCTCCAGCATTTGACCACTCTCATGGGGAAAAACTTTCCTACTATCTAACTGGAATTTCTCTTGAAATTGTGTCCATTGTCTCTTGCCCAGCTCCATCTTCTTCTCTACAACCACTCCTTAGATAGTTGCAGAGAGCAGTAAGATCCCTCTTTTCTCCTGCTGCACAACCCCAGCTCTCAGCCCCTCCTCATATGACCAGGTCTAACCATATCTCCACTTCCAACCATTTTGGAGTCTTATCTGCTGTTGCCTGCCTGGTTTTAGGGAGCCCCAAAACAGACTCAGTGCTCAGATGTGGTCTCTCAAGTGTCAGTAGAGAAGAAAACCCACATCCCTCAAGCTACTGGCTGCACAGTCACTATTACAACCTAGGATGCAATCAACTTTCACTGCCAAAAGTACATCCAATAGCTGAATCTCGTATTGCAGAGGGATATAATAAAGGAAAAGTATCTTGGATGCCAAGGATTTGAAGCCTCTAAGCGAGCAAATCAATATACTTGACTAGCAGACATTGACCTATCAGACCTTATGTACATCAAGAACAGAATCAAGATGCCTGGGCTTCAATTCCCTCATCTTAAAGAGGCTGCAGAGGGATCAGGCTTTCATCCTTCTGTTGGATTTAAGACTCATGAACCCAAGAGAAAGCAGACAGCAGTCTGCAGGACTCCACAGTGCTTCTGTCAGCTCTCATTGTACTTTATAACCTGTCCAAAGGCTTCATTATCTCTCCCTCTAACAACCAAGACCATGAACATCTTGTGTAAAACTCCACTTGAACATATTCTCCAGCTCTTGCTTTTTACTCTTCATCCTCAACTTCCTCTCTTCTCCCCATCTGTGCTTAGTACTTCCAATCTCACAAAGGACTTTTTTTCCATTTTATAAAGCCATGTCCAAGCAGGAGATGGACTGATTGGAAGGACACATCTGTCAACACAACTGATTTCAACCAGTCTGGCTGCTTCATAAACACTGCAAAGGTTTTTGGCTGATTCACTACTCCTAGCTAACATACTGTGGTCTTGCATAAGAGACATCTGCCAATAAATAAATGGAAAGAAAAGAGAAAAAAATGGGTCTAACAAACAATGGGTCTGAAGTAAGGAGGGAAAACATATTCCAACTATTCCAGCTGCTCAGGTTTTGATGGTTAACCAGATGCTTCCTAGAGTAAGTCATTGCACATCTCAGACATAGCTTATTTGATTATTGCAAAGACTAGGCTAATAGCTCTCTGCACACCTTATTAGAGAAGGCCATGAATGAGATTTCTGAGCTGTGACATGCTCCATTTACAATTTAATTTAGCAGGTCAAAGAAAGTGGCAGAGAACATATTATTGAAATATGTGTTCCTGCTGGGGCTGCCGTAATTGAACTGTAGATCAACAGATGAAACAAAGAGAAAAGCCAAATCTCTAAAAATAACATTATTACACTTTGTAAAACACCTCGGCTCCCAGCCTCCAAAAACACAACCAGAAAGGGTAGTCAGGCAAGACTTCTAATTCCCTCCAGGTTTCAGGGCTTGTAGCCTTGCAAAGCTGAGGAGCAATCGGGCAAGTTTTAGTTGCTCATGTAGCAAAGGGATAAAGGTATCCAAACCAAGGGGTAACCCATATTTCCCTACTCCTCCTTCTCCCCCCCACACTCTGCCATTACAAAGGAGCAGTTTCTCTCTAGGTATACGTCACTGAACAGAGATAAAATCTAACTTGCAACCCAGCAGCTATATAAATCACAAAAAAATGCTGGCAACTCTTGATGGCCCTGCAATGGGAATTCCTGTGCCATTCCAGAGATGGTGCACAGCTGGAGCCAGGGTTGTTTCTGGCTATTAGTATCCCTAGGGGACTTTTTGCAGCAATAATACTGTCCCAGCCCAGCTCTGCCTCCTACAATTACATCCTCCCTCTTTCATTCAGCATAGAGGTAAACAAAAAATCCCTTAGGGAGCTTGTGATTCATGAGAAAACAGGACAGAGTGAGAGGAGTTCCCCAATCTACCCCCCCACAGCATGATTTACTCTAGTTTCACAACTCCTGACAATGTGTTTTTAATCTACTGGATCTTTCCCAAAGAATATAACCAGCAATATCCAGGACTTCTGACTATACTATTGAAAAGATTCAAGTATCGAGAAGACTCTGGTGCATCTACACCTACTACTGATGCTAACGATACGCTGCTCCCTTTCTCTTTACCAAACACTTCCCTTTCTCTTTACCAAACACTTCACATATCCAGTATAGGCTGGGAAATGATCTGTTAGA
>NW_010328491.1:0-570 GCF_000700745.2 Antrostomus carolinensis
CATTTAAGTCTTGCAGTGTTGCAAAATGGTTTCTTCAAGAGTCCTTTTCTCTCTGCTAATGTGGGTAAAGAGCAGCAAAGGGATGCTGAAAAATGAAAACTTGTTGGATCAAAGGGAAGATGAAAATGCTTCTGGCTAATAGTCACAGAGGCTTGATCCATTATATCTTGTGAGACACTGGCACTATCTATAGAACTAGTGAGGATGTTCAGAGTTTGCATATTCAGAGCGACATGTGGACAGCTATAAAATAAACCAGAACCAAAAATGCCTTCTCTGAAAGAAATGAACAGGAAAACCTGGCTTAGCAGTAGCAAGAGGCTTCCTCGCTTTCTCAGTGTAGAGTGTGTAACTCGCAACAGGGAAAGGCAAGAGCAGTTCATGGTGGGAAGGTGAAAACTAAGTCAGTGCAGCTGACTGAAAATTAAGAGAACAACATCATACTCCTTAAAAATGTCTAAACTCAGAAATGTGGGAGCACTTTAAAGGTGCAGGCTACTAGGAATATAGTGAAATTAAGGTGGGGGGGGTGCTTTCTGATCAGTCAGGTTTGATGTTATCTGGAAAGAG
>NW_010328492.1:0-30720 GCF_000700745.2 Antrostomus carolinensis
GGCTGCTGGGCATTGCCTCCGCACCCGGAACGGGCACAGCGCACAGCCCCGCTTCCCGAAGTGCTCCCGGAGGAGACGCGGGATGGCATTCCCTGAGGAAACGGGAACCGAAGCACCACCAAATTGTGCCTTGGGCCATCGCGCCCACCTGAGGAGGAGATGGCTCCTCTGGCCCTGGCATGCTGTTGATTTATAAGCTAAGCAAGCTGTTGGGGTTCAGAAATGGAGAGAATGGAAGGTTGTCATTGAGTTTCCATCTTCATTTTTTCCTCAAATCAAAGACCCACATTTCAACGAGGTCCTGCAAAGGGGCCTGAACCACCCAGTTGCCCATCAAGTGCGATGGGTGGTGTTCACGTGCCATTAGGGTTGGGTTGGCGCTGCTGTCTTGAATCCAGATCTGTGACTAGATTTTGAGTTTGATGCATTAGCCATGCTACCTGCTGGCAGAAAGCTCTGCCCAGCCAGTTTGTCAAGAAGCCAGATGCTGGAAGACCCACCAACCATCTGAAGTGCTTCTGAAGCTGCATACCCACTAGGCCTGTTTTTGGCATGTGCTGAAGCTTCCTCTATTCCTCTGGAAGCAGCAGGAAGAGGGGATAAATTATAGCAGGGGTCTGAGAATTGTATTTGAAGTGTTTACCAAACGTTAGGTACACCAGTTCATAATCCGTGCAAAATCTTCTAACCAGGGAGCTTGCTCTAACGCTTGGTGCTCACATAGCACTGTACAGGCACCAAGGTAATCTTCACAAAGCCCCTGGAAGGTAAGTATTTTATCCTTCGTGAGCTATGGAGGGGTGCTTACCACAGGCAGCACAGCAGTGCAAGGAGAAAACTGCTGCACAGAATATCTGCACGGGCCAGATGGGACCTGTCTCCTGCAGTACCCTTCCTCCTGGCTGTGGCTAAAGAAGAGCTTAAGCACAGGGCTGGCTTGTATCAGATGTCTCCCTTATACTCTCCCAGCCTACAGCTATTTTGGCTGAAGGAGTTCCTGACATAGTTGTCACTCCTGAATGTGCTAATAACCCCTATTAGCTATCTCTTCCCTGAAAGAAGACTCCCCCTTGGAAATACACAAACTTTTACCACCCACTACATCCTATTGCCAAGGAATAGAGCATGGAGACTCACTGAGCTGGACCTTGGGTTCAGTCTGTAGATGTTGCAGAAAATTACTTACTACTACTTATAATTACTTATAATATTACTTATAATTACTTATAACTCGTGTATTGGGGAAGAAATGCCTACCTGCTGTGGAATGACAAACTAAATATGGATGGGCCCATCCAGAAGTCCTCATTGAAGGCTTGAACTGTGTTTGAGAAGAAATGTGAAATACAATTATCTCCTAATACTAAAGAGAAATTATGAAGCATTCTTCCAGTGAGGGTCCAGGATTTTAGTTAACTTGTTTTGGAGCATGTGTCTATAGCACATAAACTTTGTTCAAGCTTTCCTCCTTTGTTTTTCCTTAGAAACATTGAGAAGGCTGCATTATGTTCCTAGAGAAACCTGAAAAGGGCTGTGAAATAAGGCATTTACAGGGTAAAACAAACTGCTTAAAGACATCATGTATTTTAACTGTGAGGCGGAACAAGATACAGAAAGAGAGCAAAAGATACCCCGATCTTAGTGAATGTGTGACACACGCCCGGCACAGTGCTTACTATCCTCCATTTTAACTTCTTAAAGGCTCAGGAAGAAACAAGCAAAACAACATAGAGGCTATGAAGAAACTTAAATGCACAGTACTGAAATCTGCTGCACAAACAAAAGTTTTAGCTCCGTCTGTAAGCAGCTTAGGGTACTAAGGGCTGAACTGTGCCTTTCACCAACGGGTCCTTCGCAGGAAGGCACGCACTACCTGTCGACAGCAGGGCTGCCCGCGCTGGCAGCTAGGTCTGTCACTGCCCCTCATTCGCAGACCAGCAGCATGAAAGAAGGAGCATTGCAACAAGTTCATGCGACTTTATATGCCCCTGATCAATAGTGATGGCTTCTCTATCAATATTATGGCTGCAGTAGTGTGGGCTCAAAAGTCATACTGCTTTTAACAGTGTACATGAAAACTACCCTTCACTGTATGAAGTGGCAGAGAGGCACAGACATTAGGCATGGTACAAAGACAAGTGATGACTCAACTCTCCAGCCTCAAGCGCTGCTCCTGTCACCTTCCACGAGAGTTTTTCCTGAGCATGAGTACATGATCACATCCCGAGGACTTATTTTTTTTCATGGTGGCCACAGTATCAGTATCTAAGGGAGATTCTTGTAAAACACTGAGACATAAAACAGGTTTCTCAGAAACCAAGTTCTATTTGGTATCTATTTTGATACCACACAGGGAAAAATTATTACATAAGATGAAGCACGCTAAAAATAGCAGTCTCCTGCATTCCTACATTCCCTCATTAACTCTTCCATTAACTTTACAGGTGATCCCCTGCTCCCTGCAGACAAAGAACCACGCCTGGGGAAAAAAAAAAAAAAAAAAAAAAAAAAAAAAAAGAAGAGAGATATAAAACCGTGTTTAAAAAAATCCAGGACAAAAAAAAAAAAAAAAGAGGGGGGGAAGCTACAAATGAAGGTGAGGACAAGCAGGCAGAGACAAAATTCTGACTCCTAAAATAGATGAGGAAATTGTAGTAGCTTCCAGGCTTTACGGCAGGGTAAGCATTAGAGACAGTAGACTGGTGCAGCCCACAGAAAAGAAAAAGGACATGGCAAGCAGAAATGCACTGGGAAGGGCAGGGCAAAGTGGAAATACACCAGCAGCAGGAGAGGGCAGATTTACAGCACAGCCATGGGAGGCATTTTAGTGCAGTACTTATAGCTCTGGTGTCTCTGTACAAGAACTAGTTCATGTATAGAAGCAGTATAGCCTGGGGAAATACAGAGGCCAGCATGGACTTAACTGCTAAGATACAATGTGTAGGAAAAGTTCAACTGGGAAGTGTGGAAAAGGCAGAAAAATAAAGTTTTAACTATAAAAGGCAAAATATTTTGGATGGAGTTTTCGTTTACAAAATACCTCAGCTTTGACTATGAAGTTCAGAAAAAACTTACAGTCTGATCCTGAGAAAGGCTGAGAGCCTGGGTTTCTGGCAGCTAGTGTTAAGGAATCCTAGTTGTTTACCTTAAATAAGTTTTAACTAGAATGAATTGCTCTGTGTGATTTAATATACTGTGTGTTTAGCATAACTTACTTAGCATGAGTAGCTAGATTAGGCCACAAGATGGAAGCTTTCACCTAGAAAAGTTGAATTTGTCTTGAACTGTTGCTTAGTTATATGAAGGAAGGCCCTAAAACTAGTGCAAATTGGGAGATAGGGAGGCTGCGACTGTCAGCAGAAGCTGCAACCTGTCCAGATAAGAACACCAAGGGCAACCCACCTGGATACAGAGAAGGAATACAATAAGGAACAAGAAGACCCCAGACCAGAAATTACCATTGGACCAAGAGGCGCATACAAGGCTCGTGAACAGCACGTGAAGAAGGGGTGCAGAGGTTGTAAGGGTATAAATGCCCAGGGGTTTCTTTCTTCTGGGTCCCTCTCTGGAGGCACCCAGCCCAAGCTGCTCCTATTGCTGTTCCACTCAATTAAATTATTTATTTTCCTGAATCTGGTATTCGAGACTCTGCTGTGGGAAACCTAGGGTGCAGAAATTTCTTCAACACTAGTAGCTGTGAGTCTGCATTGCACTTCAGAAAAAAAAAAAAAAAAAAAAAAAAAGGACAGAGGAAGGTAAAGCATAGTGGGGGAAAAAAAACAGTATCAGTATCATACTGGAAGATAATTATTTAAAAGAGTTTATTTATTAAAGAGTTACTATTCTCTGTTTACGTTCCCATGTGTTAGGACTTGAAACACACCAATATACATATTACTTTCAGGTGATATATTGAATAAACCACCAGTGACATATCAAACTTTCCTTTACTACTAGGAAGTTGTTAGCAGCTTTGCCCCCAGTCTCCAGCTAAGGCGGCTATTCCAGTACTTTATGGCAGTGTGCTGGAAATTTGAAGAAGCATCTTGCTAAAATACAATAAATCCCTGACTTAAATCACATTTTTCTTCTCTCTTCCTGTTGTTCCCCTTCCCTATTTATTGGAACAACTGTCATAGCCACTCTCAATTTTGTCATGTCTTTTTGTACATGACATTAATACTTCCCTATCTATACTGGAAATATTCACATAATGCTATTTGAGAAGAATGTGATCAGTCAGTTTAAACAGATCTGCCTTCAGATCTATTTAATATTGAAGAACGTAATCAGTCATTCCTTTCAGGTTGGGTATACTCTGTATAATGGGTGGGATTTGTCTCTAATTTTAGCTGCCTAGGAAGTTGGTATCTAAGGTAGTCATGCAGACTTTCAGTCAGTGGAGAGAAATGGGCATCCCCAATGGAAATTCAGTCTTTCCTTCTTAAATATTTACTTTGATTTGGGACGGATTCTGGATTCATCTTGGCTTCCCTATCAACTGGGGAGGGCTCCAGACACCGAACATGGAATAGCCATGGCCAGTGTTACAAAGATGGATACCACCTACGAACACACACCAAACTGTGTTTGTATGCCACTTTTGTCTTCAACTAACATTTCCAGGAATAACACAAGGGGTTTAACATGTTCATTTTACATGAGATTTTATCGGTATTTTTACATCTGGATACTCAATTGTCCCTCTTCTGAGATCCAAAGGCAAGAAATTAAAGAGCAAAACGTCAACCTATTTCTGACCAATTTTAGCTGCAATTAATTTCTATGGCTAGTCTCTATTGTACTCATGGGAATCAGTAGGGAGTACAGTGCTCACTTTGATGCAAGGACGTTATTTGAACATTTTGGCTCAAGCAAACTGAGGGGGATAACATTGTAAAGAAGTAATAGTAGGTGCAGTGAATTATCTCAGCTCTGCAAGAGATGGTGGTCCATTAGTCTGTATCTAAGTAGCCCTCAGTTGCCATAGCCAGCTCATCCCAAGACTTGCTAGGAGAGAGCAAGAAACCACATCATCAGTCTTCTTGCTCAAACAAATAGAGTTATTTTGTCAGCGATTGAGCATAATTTATATGAACTCACTACTTTCAGTTGATGTCAACATAGCATGCTCACAGTAAATTTAATTTCCCTCAGTTATCATGAAAAGAGAAATAGCAAATTTTTCTGTCACCCATATATTGTGCTGGAATCAGACAAGGGCTCTAGACAAAAGGTCCTCAGCACAGAGACCATTTCAGACATATACAGCATTCCTACAGTGCAGTCCCCCTCAAATCATGCTGCCCTCATTATAACTGAGCATGCAGACGCATTGCTCAGACTAATGGAAGGAAATTACAGCTAAGAGCAGCTGGATTTTAGGTATCATTTCTCCCTAGACTGCACCTTTCCAGACTCTGGCCTCAGGGTCTGGGCACAGGGGAGCAAGTGATAGCACTCATGCAGCAATAGCCAAGGGGAAAAACGTAAGCAACCCTGTCGTGAGCAGATTAGGTGAAGAAAATATTCTTGCAGTCTGATGAAAAGACTGCAGTCTAAATTCACAAGGCAACTTGACAATCAGACATGGCACCAATCTTCTCAAATCCTTTGCCAGCTTAGGCTCCCTATACAGTGCCAATAGAGAGAATGAAGCACCTGGGAAAGGGATACACAGACATCAGCAGGCAAAGTTAGGCAGAAGGAAATGCCAAGGAAAGACATGCCTGGAGGACTTTGACTTAGTCCCTGAAAGCTGTTTCCAAAGGGGATTCTCAGCTGTGACACCAACTCATTTTTCTTACAGAAAGCTGCAAACAGCACCTATCCTGCTACACCCAATAGCCCTGCCACAGAGCACTTAACCTGGTGCTGAAAAGTAAATTTCAAGTTCAGTCTCTGCTCAGTTTCAAGAAAGGTTTTGAACATGCCTGTTGGGACAGGACAAGGTCTGAGTCACTGAAATTAAGTATTCTGTGAGGAAAACATTGGGTGTCTGTCCCCTCACAGTCATTCTGCTTTAAAAATGCAACTAAACAGCAAGTGGGGAAAGGATGTGAATGCCACCTTCCCCTTTGTTTCTGTTTGAAGTGGAACAACTTCATGAAGTCCAGATTTTTACCCCAGGATATACAGCCCTTCTACAAAGGACAGGAGATTCCAAATAAAACCCCCTGCTCCCGGTTAGGTGGAGCAGTTACTGTCTGCCAGAAAAGCGCTCTAACCATCCACATTGTAAGGAAAATAGTCCTTTTCCCAACCTTGTCCACCTCAGGTGGTTTTGTACACGATTGGCAGCAGAAGCACAGAAGATGTGGGATTTTAGACTCTCTGAGATATGAGACTCAGCAGAGAAACCTCGATTATTCTGCATGGCTATGCCATCTGGGACATCTCAAGGATAATTTTATAAGTGATGTGAACCTCCCTCCATGCTTTCTGCAGATGTATACATTTATTTCCTTCAGCAAATCCCTGGGAGATAATGACCATGAATCCCAGGCAACAAAACCAGACTGTTGGGAGTCTCAGTCTCATAGAGAAGTTGCATGTTCTGCTTTAGCTCAGGGGAAGAAAGCTACAAACCCCCTCAAAACTGTATAGTTACCAACAAGGCATTGAAAAAGTTGTCCCACTTGCTCCTCACAGCAACCCATCTGAGACTGACAGGGGAACAAAGCAAGGACACGCTTGTATCAGCCACCTACCAGGACTACATGCAGGAAAGAGGGTAGCAGGAGCTGTTAAGCTTAATAAATGCTTGTTTGCCTATTACATGTACTTGGTAATGCTTTTGTCCAAAATTACATCTAGAAAGAAGAAATCAGTGTGACACACTCTGCGAAAGGTCCCTGGTCACCAGAAAGTTTCCCAAGGAAGCACAGCTGTCATTACCCGTGAGAAAGCCAAACTGCAGGCCCCGAACAACACTCAGATTTGTCATGGTTATCAGAGTGACAGTCTGTCAGTTTGGAGAGATGAGCTCCTTGGAGTCCCTGCTAATAGAGGCTTGAGGGTGGGTGGTGCACTTGGAAGCCTGCAAATAATTTGGTACTGTCACAAACCCCACAGTCACAGCATTCAGTAGTGCCCGATTTCCTTGGTCAGTCCACAGGCCTGATGGGAAAGCCTTTCCTAATTCACGTGTATTTGGCCATTGGGAGGCTGATACATGTCAGACTAAAAGGCCACATCTGGTAGTCTGGTCCCTTGTATGTCACCAGTCCTTTAGTCATGCTCAGTTACCCTGTCTGGGAGAAGATAGTGTTCAGCTCTCTTCTGGACAGGCATTCTGACTTTATTTGAAGGTGCCAAATCAAAGAAAGGCAAAGTTACCTTTCATAGTTTTTTCCACCAGTTTATCATTTGCTGTAAAATAATTTGTATTTACGAGTCTACCCCAGTTTTCAACTATTTGGTGACATTTGCGATTAATCAGGTTAAAAAGCCCTTTACAGTTTGTTACTTTTCCTACCCCTGATCCCAAGAAGGTAGATACTTAGACATAATAATCAAGTTGTATCCAGTCTTCTTTTTGATAAGCTAAACACACTGAACCCTTTAGGGCTCTCTATAAGGCAGTTTCTCCTGCCATCTAATAATTTGTGGCTCTTTCTTATATCTTTTCAGCCTCTCTTTAGAGCAGTTGATGCCAAAACTCGATGTAGCATTCCAGCGCTGATCTCACTAATGCCGTGTTCAGAGTTAACATTACCTCCTGCTTATGCGCTGTTAATCCCGGCATCCCATTAACCTTTTTTTTTGGCCACAGCATAACTGTGGGAGCTCATGCTGATTTGCTTAGATTTCCATTGCCAAATCCTTTTCTGAGTCCATTCCTGATGGGATACAGCATCCTGTTCTGTAGCCATGACCTTCATTCCTTATTCCTAAAACTGTATCTGTGCAGTAGACTACCTAAATTCATTTCACTTAAGTGGGCCAAGCTTATCAAGAAGTCAAGATCATTGCATGCAACACTTCTAGCCTCTTTGTTTACCATTCTGCATAAGTCACACACCTTAGTCAGCAGAGGAGTTATAGTTACTTCCAAATCACCAATGCAAATATTTAATCACTTCAGGCCTAACACTATCTCCAGTGCAATCTTAATCAAAACATGTGCATTAGAAGTTTCTCCACTGATAACTGCCTTGAGGTATGTTAGTTTACTGGTTGCTAAACTATTTATCTTGTTTGACAACATTGTACAGTATTGGACAGACTGCCCAATTGTCAGACAGATGGTCCAGATTGTCATAGGCTACTAAGTCAAACCTCACAATAATGTAGCTATGTCATGTGTGAGTGTGCATACATTTTCACAAATCAGGCTTATACATGCTCAGAGAACAGGGCTGACCTGGCTCTGGCAGACTCAGAACAGAACGGTCTTCTCAGCTCATGGCATTACACATCTTGTTTGATATTATAGTTCATTATTAAAGCCATTTTGTTATTTTGCCTTGAGCTGGTATCACAGACCCCAACCTAATCCAGCCATTGCTCTGATCTTTTCTGAATTGTGGTGCAAAATTTTTAGGAATAATGACGTTTCCCCAGAACTTCAAATTTTATTCAACGTGATCAAGTCTCTATGTAGAGATGTTTTTAGGAATCACAACTGTAAACTATCCAGAGGAATTATTTACAAGTTTAGTGCCAGCAAGTGCTATTTGTAGTATCATCTTCCATACTAAGGGGTGCTGTGTTGTTAAGGGCAAAACCACACACCTGGGCATCCCAAACTAACATAGCAGTTCCTCAAACTGATTCAGATAACTTTTCTGAGTAGAAGAGGAGAGGCCTGAGGGACATGACAATGTAATGGCACAGTGGAGGGAAATGTCTCAGCATCATTTTTTTTTGAGATACACTTCCAGTTTTGTAGCAGCCAACTAGCTTTTTGTTGGAAAAGGAAGGTGAAGAGGAGAAGAGGGTTAGTGGAAGAAGGAACCTTCAGGCAAGTAATGAATAAAACTTTTCATTGCCCAGCTCCCCACCAGCCTAACTGGCGTGGTAGATTTGAAGGTCAGCACCTACAGCCTCCCCAGCCAGAGTCCGAGCAAGCTGATAGGGAAACAAGCAGGTTCCTGCAGAGCCATTTGACTTTGGCAGTTTTCCAGTGTAATGCTTTTGGTCTGAAAAAATGACAACCAGTTGTGTACTCTGAGTCTGTGTCAGACATAATTCCAAAATTGAATAGCCATTTCTGCCTCTTTTAAGCCTTTTAAATCCCCAGCTTTTTTAAGAGCTGAGTAGTCAACTAAAAAAAAAATAAATGAATCACTAAATGTGATGCTTGTAACCTTAATGAAAGAATGACTAATTTAAATCATCATGAAATAATTACACACTGCATTGTACAATGTAGAGAGTGAAAAGGGAGACTATTCCCAGCTACCCATGGAGAGATCATTTAATAAAAGAGAATGAGACAGAGACAATTGCAATACAAGCTGTAGGACAAAGCAGAAAACTGCATTTCCTCATATTTAAGGTATCAATCACTTCTGAGATTGCACAAGCAGAATAAAATCAGATTACCCTTTACAGTGACCCGAGAGCTTCCCTTGCTAGGTCTTTTTTTTTGGCAGTGACATTCTAGACCATATTTTCTTGTAAGTGAACTGTGAATACACCTTGCACACATTTGCACCATCGTTTTGCAAAGGCATTAAGGGCAACCCAGCAAATACTGAGTTATTACAGCAAAGCAGGGACTAATTACTAGCATAAGACTGAACAACTCAAGGAAAAGGGAGTTTTCAGGCACGGCATAAGCTGCAAATTCACTCTGTCTTCTAAATAAGTTTTTCAGCACTTTTTGCTAGAATGAAAGGAATTGTTCACACAGCAGCGTGACCACACTCATTATTAATAACAGGCCAATCACAAGGCTCCATGCCCATACAAAATATAGAAAAAGGGATTTGTCTGGTTTCCATCATGCTCTCAGATGAGATATCCACTGCCGCCAGCTTGCTTGTCTGAGGTGGGCAGGTTGCTAGCAGCGAGAATCGGAACAGGCATCTCCTGTCAGGCTTGCAGAGTAATAACATGTCCTTGCTTCCTCGCTGCTCTGAGGGCCCC
This sequence comes from Antrostomus carolinensis, assembly GCF_000700745.2. Classification (NCBI taxonomy): domain Eukaryota; kingdom Metazoa; phylum Chordata; class Aves; order Caprimulgiformes; family Caprimulgidae; genus Antrostomus; species Antrostomus carolinensis. The sequence goes on from NW_010328492.1 coordinate 10,096, forward strand.
ATGCAGTCAGCACAAGAAGTTTGCAAGGCTGGGCAGTGATCTGTCTTGAAGGAGTGAAGCAGTCACAACACCCCTTAACTAGTTTCCTTAGCTCTACCAGTATATGCTGACAAATCTTAAAGATTTAGTATTAAAGGAGTTTTCAGCTTGTCCTTGCTTTATTTTTTTTTTTCTGTCTTCCTCACTCCTCCTACATAATCTGCACATACACATACCTTTTTTAGATCCTGACCTGCCCAGTCTTTGCTGATACACATGCTCTGGCTGCAGCCCTACATGCAGGCTGCATAGGATGGGAGGCTGCAGCATCCCAGTGGAGACAAGGGCATGTGCAATAGTGCGCTGGTGCCACTGCACATCTTCTCTAACATGTGCATGTTGGGGTCAAGATGCATCCTGACAGGCATGGTGAGAGGGATATGGGATGAAAAGACATGAGGGATGTATGTCCTATCTCTCAAGTCTTCCTCCAAGGCCAAAGTTCTGTTAGTGAGACCTCCATCCTGGTTATACTTGTAGCAAAGAGGGAAGGAAAAACACCAGTCCTGAAAGATGCTGTGGTAATTAGACCTGATGGACCATTATTAGCAAAATTCTGGAAAAGAGAGAAAAATTCTTGTGCCAGTTGTGTGCCTGCAGAGCCACAAGCTCCCAGTTAGGTGGTGCTACTGCTGAACTCCCCATGCTTGCAAAAATTGCTTCTCTTTCTCTGTGACATGATATAGTGCCCTGCCCAGGTCTATAATGCCACAGACCTGCTGATCCACCTCACCAGGTGTTAATGTGATGGACAAAGTTGGTACCTTCTTCCCAGGCATGAAAGCTGGGGAGAGGATTTTTTTCTGAGCACCTACAGCTGTCTTATAATGTAGGTGTCTGTGAGTTATTGTTGCTCTAGGTTCCCTTCAGAGTCAATGGAGAGAAGCAGATATTTCTGGGTGATTTCATCTCATCTGAAGTAGACACCTAAAACAGGGCAGATGAATCATGTCCTGAAGGTGCTCATTTTTCTCTGTTGACAACAGAGGCCAGCCCAAGGCAAGACAAATGGCCTTATCCCTGTCACAACATCACACAGCAAATACAGCTGCATCTCTGGGAAGGGACAAAGTCATGGTCCTGCAGGGAGAGCTCCCTTCTCCTGGGCAGCCCTGCCAGGTGACAGCCCCCAATCCCCACCCATTGCCAGGGGTGAGCTGCTCTTTCCGAGTCCACTTCTTTTCAAAAGTGGAGACAGAAAGGAGAGCCAAGAGATCCCTTTGGTCCTGTAGGGCTGTTCACTAGCATATGGCTGTAGGGTTATAGCATATCACTTGCCCTATAAGGGCAGTGACACAGCAGTGACAAACCTGAGGCAAGCAGATAGCCTCCTCTTGCCATATATTACCAATCATGCATTCTTATTTCTTTGTTCCAGGGGTGACTTCAGTGAGCACCAGCCATGGATTTAGGCTCTGTTCAGCAGAAGTGAAGGAAAAAGATCTTTTCCAGAAATGCTAATTAGGATTTAAAAAATAATGGTGCAGTATTCAGGCTCTTGTATGTGATACACAAGAGCAAGCAAACTCACTGATAGCTGTCACTCCACAGCTATGCATTTCCTCAGACAAGAGGAGTGATTAGACATGTGAAATGACCTTAGCGATAGCTAAGGAAAATGACAGTTGGAATATTGCCTTTTTTAATTAGCTGAGAGCTAATGTTTAATTACATTTTTGATTCACGGGGTGTTTGTAACACAGATAATTTGGCCATGCCTGTAAAATGATATTTTTTAATCTTTATTTACTTAAGTTGCTGATTCAGTGAATCCAAGGTAAAAATCTCCACAAGGAACAGCTGAAAAGACAGAGAGTCCATACACCATACAAGCCTTCTGAATGTGAGAAGAGAAACCAAATTAAGATTTTTAATGTACTTGATGTACAATTAAATTAAAATTTTAATCAGAAGAATAGGGTGTTTATTGTTGCAATGAGATGAATAAAAGTATAGGAGCTGCTATCAATACTGGACCACAGTGACAATGGTTCTCATTGCCACAACAGCAGTGGCAAAGTCCAGCAAAACCACATTAGTTCCCTGCTCAGGCTGTAAGTTGCTCCCTGACCACTGCACTGGCTTCCTGCGCTGCTGACCTGCTGCCCTCTGTTCTCACTTCACCTTGCCCCAGCCCAGAAGATAGAAAAGAAAGCAGAAGATGAGTCTGTGGAGGAAACACAGCAAAACCTTTTTCTTTGAGTGTATTCACAGAATTCAGAGCTATGCTTTAAACTGGTATTTAGGCACTCAAAGAGACAAGTCAGGTAACAGTGAAATTCCCACAGACACTTTTATCCCTTTCCTTTTTTGACTACAATTCCCCCATGAGTTTAATTGTCTGTGCAACTAGAGAGCTACACGGCTCCTCATGCCTGTGACAGCACGGCCACAGAGTCTGCTGCCAGGGCACAGCCAAGCTGACCTGCAGGCAGCAGAAGCTCCTGTTGCCTGTCCAGCATCTCTTTGCTCCATGTCACCTCTTCAGAGTGATGAAATTTATTCATTTCCCGACTCTTATGTCACTTCACACACCGGAAAAGAAGACACTTGGATGTCTTTAAGTCAGGGTTGAAGTGCACTTAAGCATTGCAAAGGCGATTGAAAGGGAAGTAAGTTTCCAGGCTGTTCTGTCCCGCAGACTGAGTCAAAAATTCAGGAGTCGTTGCAGATTTTAGCGCCAACGGGGCTTGGAGCATCTCTAGAGGTACAGGGAGCACCATCTGGTGGCTCCTGCTGCACAGTGCAGCATTTTCATTTGATAACCTTAAGGAATGGATCGTTTTCTGTCTGTGTCTAATCAAGGTATTAACAAGATTTCTGGAAGCTCAGATGTAGTGTTATACTCATCCAGTATCATCATTAAAAAACCCCTCCTTTCTTTATGAAGTTGGAAATGTAGGAGAGGGAATAATTGCTGCTAAAGTAGCTTTGAAGTCTGCCCACACACACACCCTTTTCTAATTAACCCTGTAGGTTGTTTTGCTTGTCTGTGCACAGTCACATAGCTGCACTGATTCACTGCAACAACTCGAACCAAACTGGAATAGCACAGAACTACAGAAAAGTCAGCTGAACTTGTCTTCAGTGACTTGAGTCATCATGTACGCAACGCCTTGAACCTACGGCAGGACCAAGTCTTCCTAAAAGCATCCTGAGTTGTCTGTAATCTTACCTAACCTGTATTAACGTTGCTACCAGCACAGGATCACAGCAAACTTAGAACAGAACATTTACAACACAAGTAACAAAGCTTACATTTCTCTGAATTAAAACACCTATTATTGTGACATTTTGTAGCACAACTTCACATATATCCAACCATGCGAAGATCAGGTGGCCCCTGACAGCAAGAGTAGATGAAGAGAGATGTGACCCAGCTACAGCACAGAAGAACTTCAATTGCTCAGGACAAACTTTTAACTGGGGCTATGAGACAGCCAATTGGATACAAGCTGGACAGATCCCAATTTCTCACTGCAAGCTTTCTAACCACAAATTGAGCACAGATCTAAATTTCTCAAATGTTTGGAAAGCAAGTCCTTAAAAGAACCAGTTAACACTGGAAACTTTTGGAAGATGGGCATGTTTATAGAGCAAAAATTATTAAACCCAACCCCTTTTCAGCAGCAACGCTGCCTGGCTGTGCTCATAAAGTGGAAACTGGCTTTCCAGCAGGCAAATGCACCAGCTTGGTCCAGTCAATGGTGGCGAAATGAGTATGTTACTGATTTGGGTCCCCAGAAGGTAATGTCCTGGAATAACCTAGCTCTCATAAAGATGAGTAAAAATGATGCAGGTCTGCTTGGATTATCAATGATAATATTTCTATTTCTAGATTATTTCCACACTATTAGATTTTAAAGCAGTTGTCAGCGTGGGAAAAATAGCATGTCACAAGCCCTTCCAGAGGCTAGAAGGCTAATGCTGCCAAGAATGGGAATATCCAAATCTTGGAATTGTTGCAAAATAGGGTAGAAGCTTAAAAGATGCAGCAAGCTTTATCCAATACTCTAATTTTAATGCCAGCTCAAAGACTTCAGAAAGCACGTGTTGCAGAAGTTCACATGAATAAAATGTATTGCCATTGTCTGGCTACATGCCTCCTGTCTCTACAGAAAATGGGTGATATATTAAGCTATGGTTGGTGTGCACTGGACAATGTTCTACTTTCAGACTAACACATTTCATTCTGTCCTAAAATGTGTGCTTTAAAATATTTTTAAATTTTTACTTTTTGCTTAGTTTAATATCATACATATTTATGAACTTAAGCAAATTACCTCTAAATTTTTGTGTTTTGTAGAGAACTCCTCTGGGCTGGAAATCCCACCAGTCCCACAGGTGAGTTGCCCCAGAACCTTCTTTCCCTTCTGCACCAGTATTTGCAGAATTTCTTCTGTTTGAAAACACTTTTCTCTCCTGTGTGACAGACTGTACAAGTGGTGAAAGACTCTGACCACCTATATCAGAGGGACTAAACTTCATCAAAGTGAAGTGATAAAACATATATAGTGAAGTGGTAACATGTACAGAGGTTGCTTCCCAGGCGGGAAACAACAATAGCACCCAAGGGCCAAGTATGGTGCCACATCCCAGAAGACGATGGCCCCAGTAACAGTTGTTGGCTCAGTTCTTCCCACAACCAGGCTGCCCAGCAGCCTCCACAGCAGCCCTGCTGTCAGTCACATGACAGATCTCCAGCACGAGAGCTGCGTTTGAAAAGTTTGGGGGCACTGTGTAACTCCCAAACTAATGTTTAGCTGGGTATTGTTTGGCTTATACCTCTAAGGAGATGAGACTTCTGTGACGGTGCTGACAATCAGTCTACCAGCCCATCTATCTGTTCAACTCTTGACCCTCCAAAAAATTTTGGAAGTGTTGGCCAATTGCAACTAAACTTGAAACTGTGCAGATGTCTCCAGAGAGGCTCAGAGGTATCAAGTATACTGAAGCCACCGAAGTATGGTGAAAATGAGAGGCTTTTATTACCACTTGCACTAGGGGAAAGCTCAACCATTACCCAGGCTACACCATCTCTCGCACGGCCAAACAGATCTAGAGGGTGAGAAGCAGGAGAAAAGACTGGAGGCACTGTGGGAGAAAAGCTGGCACTGTGGACTGGAGGCAAGGGAGGACATGGATATGGGAAAGCACATTACTGCAGTGACGGGGTATAGAGCATGCAGGATGCCAGGCCCTAGGAAACCAGACTTGTGTAGTTCTGCTCTTCAGACCTCAGCTCATTGCTGTCTCCTGAAACCTGAGCAGTCCAAGCTTTTCTGGGTAATAATGTCAGTCAGTTCCAGGGAAAAAAATGTGAGTCTGAAACAGGCAAAGTGCCTTTCCTCAGTCATACAGACCCTGACCCACAAAGATGTGGGGGCTGCTTAAATCCTACTCATATCAACAGGAGTCAGCTACCTAGATACCTTTGAGTATCTTACCATCAGCCATTTATTCCCCTGTCGCACTTGCTGGGCCTGCGTCTCTCAGAGTAGGGAATATGCACAAGCTTGTCTGAATGCTGCTTGGAAGTGAGGAAGTGATTCCCTGTGGAAAGAAGAGCTCTGGCTACTCCTGCTCTCATTTTCAGAGAGTTCTCAGAGTCTAGACACCACAGAATGGTGGTAGGGGGATTTATATTGGAGTAGGGAAGAAAATGCTTGATCCATTAGATCTTGCTTCTCTTGTTTAATCCAGCTCAAAGAGGTCGTGCCTTTGTGTAATTGTATACTGGATCAAGGTTATCTCTGTTGTTGATAGTACTGGCCACCCTCCCCTCCTGCAGGTAGAAGAGGCTCCAAATTACATGACAAAATAAGAATAGCAGATGACTTCAGAATGCAAAATTGTAAAAAATAGATATTTTATTTGTAAAGCATTTTTGATAAAATCTTTTAAAATACCACTTTTCTTTAAAGAGTTTAAATATATTTTGCATTAACAAGTCCCAGGATTCCATAGTACAAGCCTGCTGTACATGGTCTTTATTTCAATATTATTTGCAAGGACATCAGAAAGGTTTACTAACAATGACAGTTTGCTATTCAAAGTAGACCCCCTCAAAAAAAGAAAGAAAACAACATTAACATAAGCAAGAGTGCTCATTTGTATTTTCATCACACAGCTCACTGGAGAACTTGTATTTACTGACAGAATACATTGTCAAGTGACTGCTCAGTGAATATAGCACCAGACCTAGCTATGTTTAAAACCTACATAAAATAAGTTTAACAAATAGTAATATACTGACTTCCCATCAGTGAGGTGGGCTGTCACTCCATGCCACAGACCTGAGCAGAAGGACAGCCAAGCTGATACTACGTGGAAGGAAAGGTAGAGCAAGTCATGCAAGACCCCTCTTTCATAAATCCTTGAGGAAAAAAAAAATCCAGACAGGAACATAAACCAGCAGACAGCTTTGTGTGCAAAGAAGCCTGAGGTACTTGCACAGCCTTCCCTTCTCAACCAGCACAGTCCCTTGGCCCTGCACAGTGACTCTGCTGCTAAGCCAAGGACAGAGGAGCAAGGCTGGATGTGACTTCCCTCATCAGGGTGATGATACACCCTCAACTAAATCAGCCTTGCTGCAGTATGGCCAGCATGTAAGATGGCTTCACCCTACTGCTTAAACAGGATCCTCAGCAAGTTTCTTCCAGAAGCCATACTGTAGCGCAGGAAAGGAGGTATAAAAGAAAAAAATAACACTGCCTGCACCCAGAGGACAGAAGAGTTGCTTGTGCACCACCACTCTGCTGAGGTCCTTTGTCTGCTGATGTCTGACAACATACGACAATTACACCTCCTTACCCTAATCCGTGCCAGCTAACCATAACCTGATCTGCAAAGGCAGAGGGACTGAACCGTTCAGGGGGCGTGAGCCAGAGCCTCAACATCACAGGATATTCAGTGCCTCAACATGAACGCAGAGCACGAGCATAGAGACAAAATACACAGAAACAGGGAGAACTGGTTTGAGATGAAATACATAAATCCTACTGAAAATGTGTACAGCAATATACTGCCCTTTATCATTTGTTTAACATCATGTTCCAAACAGAAAAAATACACCACAGGAGGAACAGACTGTGACTTCACTGGGACTGCAGTTAAGAGTGCTGAAAACAGATAAAGGCCATTTCTTTTCATTGCTCTAAAGCGCAAGGTCTGGTCCAATGCCAGAGGATCCTTCAGGTTGCTTTTAGCAAACTCTGGGATTATCAAGAGCAAGGTGAAATGGCACCACATGACACACCCCCACCTAACCAACCATATCTGACAGGCAGAAATAGACAAGTAAAATACTTTGGCTCAATTTAACCTTTTGTCTCCCTTTCCCCATCTAGAATCACGCTAAGGTTATGCAGTTACTGATTTCCCATTAAACCTCACCTGTATTTAGCATACTGTACATTTGTCACAAAAAGGCAGTTATTTCTTCATAGCCCAACAATTAAAAAAAAACCAAAACTAACCTTGAATTCAGAAGCCTCCAGATCAAATTCCTGCTCCACCAGAGACTCCTATAGCAGGTCCCTATAGCCTAGATCTGTCCCACTTCCCTTCAGACTCCTAACCAACCTGCACATGCTAAAATACTAATTGTCCTGGGCTCATTCTGCAGTCACTGGAGAGAAGGAGGCATCTTCATATGGTGATAAATATCTCAGGTGAGGTGAATCATCCTTGGGCAAGTGCATAAAGCCCAATAGAATGACTCTGGGCTCAGCTGTGTATTCAGGTGACCTGCCATAGGTACCAAGATCAGTCATTCAGTTTGCTGTGTCATCCAAACTATTGAGTAGTTTGGATCCTGTCTGTCTTTATAGTCAATGGTTAGGAATCATTGCAAGTACCTGTAAGTGGATAGTCTGCACAGAAGTTTCTCTGTGCATCACTCTAACACATGTACAAAGGGGAAAATTCCCCACTCCATACCTGAGAGCAATGTTAAAAGGATGATTCATTTAGAGGTAGTTAGGAGCTCAAGAATTTGGTGATGGACATTGGGAAGGAGAGGGTAGAGTTATCCTAAGTTAATATAAACAATTAACATAGAATTTTAAGACAAATATTAATTTCTCCCCTTACCCAAAATATGTAAATGAAACTAATGGCTTATATTATAAGTTCTTGTAGAAAAAATTTCCCAGGAGTCCTTTGGGTTCAACCAAATATTTACCCGATCTTTTCTTCATATAGATGTAAAGCAATGATACCAGAAGAATCACCACTAATGCAACTCCAAGTAAAACTCCAAGAACAATCACTGCCACTTTCCAGGTGGAACTTTTTTCAGTTGATGACTGAGCAGACAGAGCTGGAAATTTAAAACACATTTTAAAAATGTTAGCTAGAAACAGTAAAAAGCAGGTGTAAGAAAGCTTGGAGCCCTAAGTGACAGCTGCGTTTTGCTGTTTGTCAGCTTTGAAACTTTTGAATAATATTGAAAATGTTTTTGTATGTAGTAAAGATTTGTTAAGTAGAAAATTTTATGGACCACTCTTTCTGAAGGTCCTTGTGATCTACTGGTGACATCTATCAGCAGCAGCTCTGAGGATTTGCTTGGTGGAAAGTATCTGGAAGGTTCTGGGAGGAGAAAACTCCAGTGTATACCTCCACAAAGAGTCAGTCCAATTGTGAAAAAGGGTCATGAAATGGAGTTGTACATCATTTAACCCTCCTTATACTTGCACAAGCAACTTTGTGAAATTAATAGGGACCTGGTCTGCCAGCTGTACTCACACCTACTCATGTCTTGTTCCACAAGACAGTTCACTGAAACCAAAGTCTCTAAACTGTTGGGCCAAAACCAGAAAGCTTCCTGATTACCAGCTAAAGGCAATGAAAGGCCTGTAGCACATGTAAACATACCTCATCTCTGTGGTGAAGATGCCTGTAGTAGTGGTGAAAAGGCACATAGACAAAAGTAGAGTGCTAGCCAGCATTTTACAAAGAGAGGGTATTAACTGGGGCAGAAGGAGCATCTATGTTGCATGGAAAGCTCCCAGCTCATAGCAGCTTGAGGCAACAAGCACATTACTACTACCATGAGCACGACAGATGCTGTATTTTGGATTAATATCCTTCTGCACAATTTCTACTTTCCCTCTCAGCCTCTCTGCACCTCTGCAGTACTTTATGTTGCTAAATCCACACTACCTCTGGCCAGAGTAGCAGAGGCCAAATGTTTTTGAGGGTTGTCCAACAGAAGAGGTGAACCCTTCCTTCACGTCTCTATCCAGAGAGAAGTATTGCAGATGCCACTACAGAAGAATTCTTGTCATCCCCTTCTCCACTGAAAGCCAATCTTTTAGGATCAGCATGGAAGGTACAAAGGTGATATGCACTGCAACAAGAAGCTCACCTAGCCCTCCTTTCAGTCTGGAACTGGGTATGTGCAGTGCCTCCTAAACATAGATCCATAATCTACATATCTGGACTATGTGTTCTGTGAATTTTTAAATAGGTTATCTGAAATACTTGAATATCTTAAAAGAAGTTACTTTATCAGCTTTTCTGAAGAGCAGGACATCTAACCCTTTAATCCCCACCCCTCACAGAGAAGCTGTTTCAACATCACTTACATTGTATAGTTACTTCAGTTTGGTCACCAAACTTGCTCTTTAATGTTTGACTTAAGTAGGTTTGCACAACATTCACATCGACGGGCTCTTGTTTTTGCAGTAGAGAAATAAAATAAGCAATCACACTGCCAGGTCTGAATCCAAGCATAATGATATCGAAGTGGTCATCTTTCAGTTTAATGCGCATTTCTCTAACAACCTGTGTAAATTGAAATTGATATTTGTTCTATGTATCAGTCAACTGAAGCGGAGCAGGAAAAATCAGGATATTCATTTTCTGCACTTGTAATTCTTTCAGGGTAATCTCTTTGGAAAAACAAATAACTGAATAATGACAGTATTTTTTGTCTATAGCACTAAAAATGTTATTGAAGGAGGATTCCAGAACAACACACAGTCTGTGATTGAAAATATGAAATCAAAGTTCCACTTCCAAAGCGGTAATCTGGCTACGAACCCGTATGGGACTCCAACTGTACGAAATTTGGAAGCTACAACATGTACCTGACATTTCTGAAGTTATCTTCAGTATCTTTTAGCTTTTTTATGTACAACTAAACTTCAAGCATGGTCATCCACACACTACCAGTGCAGAACTTGACATTAGCGGTTTAGAACAGTTAAATTGTTTTTATCACCAGATTATAAAAATCATGATGTTACAGGATAACCATGCAAAGAGAGACAAAGGTCTGATTTGCCTCTCAATCACTCTGGCATAAACTAAGTGTAATCCCATTACAGCAAGTTGAATGATTTCTTGTTTACAGTGATGTCTCCAAAAGTAGTCTTACCCAGTGCTTTCATGTGGCTATAGGCAAGAAAAAGCAGTCTTCCTTTCTAAGTAAGACTGGTTGAAACATTTGTGCCAGTTCTGATCTTTACAGAAAATTAGTTTTTTTATTCAACCCACTAAGAAGAAGGCATCTTCTTGCTGTGGAAAATTATGCTATTATAGAATCTTAGAATGTTATGAGTTGGAAGGGACCCACAAGGATCATTGAGTCCAACTCTTGCCCTAGCACAGGACAGTCGCAAGATTCAGACCATGTGTCTCAGGGTGTTGTCCAAATGATTTTTGAATATTATCAGGCTTGGTGCCATGACCACCTCCCTGGGGAGCCTGTTCGCCCTCTGGGTGAAGGACCTTTTCCTAATGTCCAACCTAAACCTGCCCTGGCACATCTTCCTGCCATATCCCCTGGTTCTATCACTGGTCACCAAAGTGAAGAGATCAGGACCTGCCCCTCCTCTTCCCCTTGTGAGGAAACTCTTGACCACGATGAGATCTCTGTCTCCTCTTCTCCAGGCTGAACAAACCAAGAAACTTCAGCCTCTCCTCATACAGTTTCCCCTCTAGACCCTTCACCAATTTTGTGGCCCTCCTCCGGACACTCTCTAGTAGCTTTATATCCTTTTTATGATATTTTACCTGAAAAGTCTGAAAGATTACTATTTTTCTTAGATGATAACATACTGTTCTGAATCACTGCCCAGCTGTCTACCTCTGTCTTTCTCTGTGGGATAAACCCCCACCCCAAACGACATATCACATTCAGTTCTCTGGCCAGAAACTCCAATGAGCAGTCTAGATAGGAAACCTGGCCTATGCAGGTGGAAGTGTAGAATTTCAAAACTACAACTACAGAGTGGTAGTACTGTAGAATTTAAAATAAATAGTTCAATATTCAAATTGTAAAAAAATCCAGCACAGAAATTGACTACATTTTCAGCCATGTAACTACAGTCTCTTTGGGTTTGCCCTTTTTTAAAGAAAAGTGTGATAACAGTCATGCTGGCATGTTGCACAGGGCCTGAGTGAGAGCTTGTTAAAAGGCAGTAAAGGGACACCTGTTGCATTCAGTCAGGTTGGAGGAAGCCTTTTAAATTCTCTAAAGTAAATTTTCTATCCCTGAAATGTCATAAGACAAGGTTACAAGGAGTTGGTGTTGTGAGAACAAATTAATTACTGCTTATGAAATCCATGGAGACTCTTAGCTAAAAGGTATGATAATCACACTAAAAATAATTTTTTGTGTTAGTTATTTAAAAGCAGTCTACCTCAATCTTTTAGTAGTTTTACCTTTCCAATAGGTTCATGTATTTAATGATTCCCGAGAGCTATGTGAATTATTTCTGCTTTTCTTTAACACCCTGCTAAAGACAGCCTAGCAGCAGACTGCAGCTTCTGCATGTCAGATTTACTAGGCTCATCCACTGTCTCTGAGTTTCCATGTTCTCTCTTCCATTCCTCCCTCATATGGTCCCCTTGATACTTTTTCCAGTCCAGCAGCTGCTACCATGAAGCAAAGATCTGGACTAACAGTATGCACTTGTAAAGGTCCCATATTTCTAAGTATGTGTTGAAATGTTATTTTTTAGTTCTATTTTTCCTTTGAATCTCCACAGGCATCTGCTTAGTAAGGTGGGAGAAAATAAACAGAATGGGATGTTCCTTGTGCTTATAAAAATATAATTTTAAAGTGTCTTTCACTACATAGTTTATGTTTGAGGATGAGCTAGGGGACATACCCCTCCTCACTGGACAACACGCTTTCTCTCCTGTCAAGAAAGTTCTTGTGCTTCCTATGCTGTTTCCTTCTGTCACAATCTTGATTTAAGAATGAATCTAGGATACTGATGTTGCTAATTGCAAAACTTTTCTTAGTTCATTCATAATGACAAAGGAGATTACAGCAACTTACTTCTATTTTGATACTTTCAGACATTGCTTTGTAACCTTCGCTCTCAGAGTTATAAAGTGTATGATTAAATGTCTGTCTTTTTAACAAAACACTGCAGCCAAATGCTTGGTAATCTGGAAGAAAAAAAAAAAAGAAACAATTAGGTGAATCCCAGGATGCCATTCCACACTTGCTTTTTAAACTTTATTATCGCGTGTATTTATAATACTAATTGATAAAACCAGCAACTAATCAAATAAGAAGTGCATACTGTAAGAGTACCTAATGCACTGGCTTCTGAACCTTCAAGAGCTGAATCTCTTCCTTTTCAAATTTGTCAGCCATCACAATTCTCACAACTTCTTAGTATTATTCAAGGTGCCTCCTACTCCCTAATTCAACAACCACTCTCCCATTGATTTTAGCAGACGCAAGATCCGTCTATTAGATTCTGCAAGACACTGAATATGTCTGAATCCTCCCAAGTAGGTGGATGAGCCCTAAGCCAAAAAAAGTATGCTTTACATAGAAAAGTCGACTAAAAATAGAGATGGAAGCTGACACTGAAGCTTGATGAAGGTAGTTCTTTAACGAAGTGTGAACTTCAGATGCTATGTGAAGTAACATAATAAAGCAGATGGCAAAATACTAATGAAAGATACTATATTGTGAAATGATACCCCATAGTTATGAATAAAAAAAAATTAAAATTCTATAAAACTTACGTGAGCATACAATATATTTTAAGTCAGGACAGCCAGTACTTTGTGGTAAGCAAAACTCAGTTCTGTTGAAACAGGAAACAGGATCTGTAAAATAAATTAAAAAAAAAAAAAATCAAGATAATTGCCTCTGTGCATGTGTGGTTCTTGCTGGTAAGAAAACGAAGGGGTGAAAAGATCCTCTCTGTGCTCCACCAAGTGCATCATACTTCCAAACTGAAACAGGTGAAGCATTTAATCACGGCCCAGGAATCACCTAAGTAGCTGTTCCTTTTGCCCAGTGAGAATTTGGAACTGCAGATTATCAGCATATCAGAAGAGAGGCACATGGTGGGTGGGTAGATGGTATTTGAGAACTTTACTGAGATAATATTGAGAATTCTAATTTCTTATGGTAGTTAAAGATATAGGTTGTGCTGCCGTGTTCTCATACAACTCAGATAAACTAGATAGAGTTTTCAGATGTAAAAGTCACTTGCAATTTCATTTGAAAACGATATGCACCATGGAGTCTCAAAACCTCAGTATGCTTGTCTGGACTGGCTGATCTGAATTATTCACAATGGGTCAAAATAGTAGTGAATGATGACCTGGTCTTTATTGCTACTTTTAATTAGCTCACAAACACTTCTCTGGTAGGGCAGATGACTTCAGATTTAAAAAGGAAACAATTTCTTTCTTAAAAAAAATAAAATAGGGAAAATAATAAATGAAAGCCACTGGACTGAAATATTGAAAGATTTGAATGGAAATTATGATGAGAATTCCTTGGCTCTGTGGTCCTTAAGCCTAAGACAGAGGGTTAATCCGTAAGAAGGAACCCCACATTTAACTGCTAGAGTAATTGCCCTAGAAGGGTTTTGAGAATAATCAGACAATCCACTAGAGAACTGAAAGAAAAAGGTTGTGACAAAGAGGGTTATGTTTTAGAGGTCAAGAAATGCTGGAAGAAAGTAACAATTGTCAAAAGCCAATTTAGATCTTTCAAAGGATATTAAAAGAAATCATTAAAATTTTCTCACCTACAAAGACAGTATGAAAAAGTGCAATACAGTTTTACCAAAGTGGATCATGCCAAAATAACCTAGTAGCTTCCTTTGACAAGCAGACTTTCAGATCTCTTCCAATGACAGAAAAACAATATTATACAGTGCCAAGTGGTAATTTTTTGGTGGAATAAGATTTGTCTAAAGGAATTGGCTAATGGGGAGATGGCAATGGGTAGCTATAAAAGAAGAAACCTTGATTTAGAGGGATATTACATGTGGTGTTCCTTGAGAATCAGTCTGGATGTAGAACTTCTTCAACATTACCATTATGGATCTTTCCAAAAAATGCAGGAGTTTGCTCATAAAATTTGCTGATGGAACAAAGTTAGTAGGTGTCATTAACACAGGAAAGAACTGAGATAGCTATCTTCCAGAAAGAATTGGATGAAGCTAAGGCTGGAGCAGCAGCACTGAGATGACATTTCCTGAGAGCTGTGCATTTATGGATTAATAATAAAAATATCTTCTCTAATCTACATTAAATGCACAAGCATTGAAGAGGAAAGGACTTCAGTGCCTGAGGTGGTCACAGGTGTGATGCAGCTATGAAAAAGCATGTGTTGTCACATGACACATCATTCAATACATTTCCAGCAGAGACAGGAATGCTCATGATATGGTAAGCACAATGGTCCAAGCTTGCCTGGATGACTGTGTAATCCCAGTTACCCACATTTAAGAAAGGTGACTTCTGTTTAAAAAAAATAGAGAAAAGTGATGGGGGCCTCCGAGGCAGAGAAGAATTTTTCTTAGGAAAGTAAACTAGGAAAGAATGGCTTGTCTAGTCTATCAAAAAAAGGCTGAGAGCACTGTCTGTAGGAAAAGTTTATAATTATGTCAGGGAGGGAGAACACAATATGAGGAAAGGAAGAGAGAACTATTTAAGTTAGAGAGCAATGCTGGCACAAAAGCAAATGTATATGGATTTGCCATGTGTACTTTTAGGCTGGCAACTTGATAATGTTTTCAGAACATCAGAGCATCGCAATTCTGGAACTGCTTTCCATTTGGAATAGCTGAGGAAAAATGCCTAAGGCCTTTCAAGATGACTTACAAAGGAGTTGATGAGAAACCTCTGTAGTTTTTACCTAGTGAAGTACATAACTATCGTTAACAGACTGCTTGTATACCTTGTTAAGAGGCAAGTATGGATCTCAGGCTCAGCACTGTTCTAAGGGCACTACACAGCTTTTGTATGGTCAGAGGTGGGCAGAGGAAGATCTTTCAAGAAAAGCAAGTTCCTGTCTGCCTCCAACATTTTTTGCAGAGGTGCCCATGACATGATGACTATCAGTGCACAGGTGTTCCAACTAAGAGGGTCCTGTTAAGTGCCCTGGATGCTAAAATGTTGGATCTATGTTATATGTACAATCCCTAAATGGCTTGTAAGAAAGGCAATGTCACCTGGAAGGCCCTATACATGATGTGAAAAGTTCAGACAAAAGCATTTGGCTGAGGGAAAGGATGCAACCATCTAGGAGTATATGCTTCCCAAAAGATACTTTCCAGGTGTATCTGAAATTTTGAGAAAAAAATATAGTATATGTTCTACTTTTTGTGATTCAGAACAGTGACACAATTCAACAGTCTGTCTCAATGTCTATATCCTAGGATGAAGTTAAAAATACAGCAATGACAATTAAGGGCTGCCTGCATTCACAAAAGCATGTACAACCTAAACTTAACATTACCAGAATATTTGCTGTTAAATTTACAACCTTTACAACAACAAAATACCTTGACTTTTGTACAGAATTACCTGGTTTAACAATACAGCACAGTCAGAAATTTTAGAGATTAAGCATTTACTCTTGCAAACTTCTGTATAATCCAAGTAGTCCTATCCAAGTAAGGGATGAGTCAGATAAATAAAGATGACTTACATGAATAATAGTCTATGAAATCAAATCAAATCATATTGTAATAAGATATTCTGAGAGTATATTCATTAAAAAGAAATGATAGGGTGATTGAGGAAATACCTGTTCGGACACTGATTGAAGTCCAGCTATTCTCAGCACAAGATAATGCTGCCACAGATATTGTGTATAGATGACCAGGAAGTAAATGTTCAAATACAGTTTTTGTCTCTTTTGTAGTGGTTGTATTTATCTCCTGGATTCCATCCATGAGGGAAACAGTGTAGAGGCTGCCTCTCTTGCCACCAGTCCAGCTGAATTGTATTGCTTCCCCAGTCAGATTCTGAACTTCGATGGACACTGGCACTGCAAAGTGAAAAAGTTTCATGCAGCTGAGGGCAGTTCAGTTCACTTCGGCAATTCTACACATTTAATATTGTAGTAAAAAAATACAAATTAAATTAATATAAATCTTTGTGAGTTTTCTTAGGGCTGATTTCAGCCTTTCATCCCGTTCTCCCACAAGAGCAGAAATAAACTGTTTTCTTTATAGATGTAAATCATACATCAATTTATTTTATTTGATGTCTGCAAAACACAAATGGCATTCTAGTTGCTTCCAGTCTTTCTCACCCCAGGCAAGGCAGCTGCTCTGATGAGTATTCTGAGGTGGACTGCTATTTGACTTATACTGATATAATCAGGAGGATAGATTATTAAGAAGCCATCAGGAAACCCTAAGTTTAGAGCAGTAGATAGGAATTTAATAAATGTGTTTCATAATAACATTAAGTAAAATCACCTATCACAGTGTTTTATCACTGGAGGTGGGCACCCAGTGGAACCTTACTGGGTCCATGAGGGCTTTACTGAGGTGTAGAAACTGCCTTGATTGATATTTGTATAATTATTTATTTTCAGTGGTTCTCTCAGGTTTCCCTTTCTGAAGATATATCCAGAGATTTTACTTCACAGCTGGTATGACTGACGAACAAGAATATTGCATCTGATTTTAATAATTCATCTTTAATTTTTATTATAGTATTCAATATTAATACTAAGTATTTACTTACTGCAAGGTCCTGATGCAAATGTGGTAGGGAAAATGGAATTAGCTGTGGATCCTGTGAATCTCACTGTAGCACTTTTTGGAAGAACTGTAGTCATCTGTTCTGTAAAATAGCAATTTGGAGGCAGTGAGTAGAATTTCTGTTAAAGTTTTATCCAGTTTATGCTGTTTATTTTGATAAACAAATTTCAAACAAACAAGCCCAGAAAACATGCTACCATTGTTTGCCTAAATAGTTAACTATGGTAGCCATTCTCACATAAAATCTAATCCACGAAAGGCCACCGTAACTAATCATAATGAACTTTTACCCAAGGGAGGGTCAGGGTAGGGAAAAGACCTTATATACAATTTTTTAAAACTTTTTTTTTTATTATAAAATCATATAAAACAGTTACGTGAAGGTGGATTCTGCTTTTGTTGACAAACTCTCCCTGGAACTTGGGGACTGTTATCTGTGAATCCTTTGTTGCATTGACAGGAATAACTTGCTCCTTCAGCAGTGCAGGTAGCATGTTGGGAACAGTCATTTAATCCTGGCTGACAACTATTCCTTGCTACAGTGAAGTAGAAAACAGAAAAAAACCAAGGTTTTAAGTCAGCATTGAGAAAAGAGATAAACAGAATACTATTTGCAATTGCCTTTACCCACCTAAATCCCATTTCACTGGATGTTACCATCAGTGAAATATACAGTACTACTTGAGTTCACAGTGATGAACAGATTCATACCTTCAATAACAGTCTTTTTAAGATCAGCTTTCAATACTGCACTCATGTTAAGGGCCTCTGTAAAAGCATCTGAAATCTCTGTTTTTGTTGTATTTTGTCCTACATCCAACACAATGTCGAAGACCACAATCACACTGCCATTCTCGATGTTCTTAATTACAATACGCAATTTTTTTTCCTCTATTAATTCTCGGATCTTCTGTGGCAGATGTTTTTCTATCTGTAAAGTAAAAAGTTTAAGTTATGATCTATTTTTCTCCTTTAACATAAAGAATTGTTAGAGCAATATGCTGGCCATAATTCATTTACAAGCCTCTCTCATAGTAGGAGAGCAACTCCCCTACTCCCAGACAGCATTTTGTTTAAACCGAGGCCTCAGATGACCACAATATAAATGAGAAGTATGACCTTAATAAGTATTGCTTTGTTTCTAACCATCACACCATCTTGCCTATGCATATTTAAGATTATTCATACCCAGATCCTCATGATTATTTGCAGTAGGAAGAGCTCAACAGAAAATAAATTAAGCAAAATACCTCCTCAATGAATTTAGTTTCAAAGTCCTTAAATGCTGTACTTGATTTGTTCTGATATTCAGGTATGAAAACTTCATTGGTAATCCTAGTGGTTCCATTGAAGACTTCAGCAGCTGTGGAGATATTAAAGACAGAATAAACAGCCAAAGTATAGGTATTGGTTAAATACAGTTCCTCAGCTCGAACTATCCTCTTACCCCTAAGGATAAGAGCAGACCAGAGGTGAATGTAAACTCCCTGCAGCACAGCTGGCCACAATATAACTCATAAATAGTCTGTACTGCACAATGACCTTTGTATTC
Organism: Antrostomus carolinensis; assembly: GCF_000700745.2. Taxonomy (NCBI): domain Eukaryota; kingdom Metazoa; phylum Chordata; class Aves; order Caprimulgiformes; family Caprimulgidae; genus Antrostomus; species Antrostomus carolinensis. The sequence continues at coordinate 28,681 of NW_010328492.1, forward strand.
CTCACCTTTTACTTGATGCATCTCTGAAGGAAGAGGACAAGCTGTTACATGTGATGGGGAAGATGTGATGGGGAAGCACCACCATAGTCTTGGGTAATGTGCCTCAGAGCAAGGTAGCTTTGAACACCAGCCCCTGCAAGATGCCTGCCCTTGACCTGTAGTGCATTGGCTCTGCTCCTTCCAACATGTCGCTTCATGTACCAGGCACAGTTACTCCCAGAATCACGGATGCTGTCTCATGGGGGGACACCACGAGACTCCAGGTAACAGATAATAGAATAGGTATTTCACTGGTGAACTTAACTACACTGATATATCCTTCTCTAAACATTTGCCATACTGCAGTTGCTTCTTCTACTGAAGAAGAGGCTGGGGTTTGTAAAGTGAGCGAGCAGTAGAAGGTGCAGGATTCTGGGACTAGGCTAAGTGGCTACAGGAGGACTGTGGCTTTAAAACTGCTGGCTGCTATGTCACTGGGAACCCAAAAGTTGGAACAACTTGCATGTGAAGATGCAGGAGCAGGACAGGCTTGGGAAGGAAAGAGAATGGAGCTGGGAGTGACTGAAATGCTGAACCACTGTAGTTCTAGTTCAGTAAAGTTTTGAATCTGGCAGGAGGACAAGAGAGGCTTTGTGTCTTAGCCCTATGAAAATTTTGTAGGCCGTCTTTTAGTATCTGAAAGTTTGGCTTATCTTTACCTACTTATTTCAGTATACAGCTTATTCCTGTCTGGGTAGGTGCTCAATTAAAAGGGCTTCTTCTTCAGACAATGTATATATTAATCTGCTAATGGAAAAAAGAAAAGGCTCCTGAAGAATACCTGTCCGAACTGTCAAGGAGGTACTGACGTTCCTAGAGCAAGTTGAAACATCCACGGATATTTGATATTCATGATCAGAAAGCAGATTTTCAAATGCAGTACTTGTTTCATTTAGGCTTCTCCTTATCTCACGAGAAACACCCCACAGACGCACTCTGTAAGGACTGTCTCTTGTGCCACCTTGAGGTTTCCAACTGAACTGTACCATTGTACTGGTCACGTTCTCCAGCTCTATAGATAAAGTGATAGGAGCTAAAAAACAAAAAGGAAATTCCTGTAAGACTTATAGTTATATTCTGTATGTCTTTAAGGAATACAGTATCAATGAAAAACTAATAGCCTAAGGAAAAAAAAATGTCTTTGTAATGTTTTTGCTAAGGTGTGAAAGAAAGCTATACCTTATAATTCATGTGCATACCTCCTACTGAATTCCACTACAACTCCGAACCAGGGTACGATTGACACCTTAAACTTGTAATAAAACTAGAAAAGTACTGCTATGTTCTAAAAATATATATCATATTCTCTTTTCTTGTGCAGAATAGAAAAATAATGCATTCACATATTTCTGCCTTTCCTTTACTTTTTAATGCTTTAGAAAAGGATGTAAAATTTATTACCACAATTTAATTCAAATAAGCAGGTAGCCATGTGGCAAAAACTAGAGATTCACTACAAAAAAACCACTATTGAAAAAAAAAACAACAGAGTTAATAAAAATAAAATCAGAGGAAAAATAATTAAAAAAAAAATTATTCTAATATTATATAAAAGCCAATTCTAAAATAAAATTCAAAACACAAAAAATAAAAAAAAGATCCCATGACCATTACTTTACGTGTTCGAAATAATTACAAAGAATTTTCCATTTGTTACAAACCATGCAGAATAACCACGAGGTCAGATATTCTGAAAAAAAATATCCACGAGACAAGCAATATTTAAGAAAACTTATCTTGATGCACTTATTCAAATTCCTGAATTAAATTCCTAAATTAAACAAAATATACTAAAAACTAAAAATTCAGAAGGTAGCTAGAAAGAATACAAGAAACATATCATTAAAAAAATGCAAAAAATTTAAAAAAATAGAATTAGCGTAATTTATTAAAATACTCACAACAAGTTGGAGTAAAAAAGGGACTAAGAGGTGTTGAATTCCAGGAACTCATTGTGGAAAGTGTTGCCTGCGATGCGGCGGGGAGGGAAGGGGACGTGTT
>NW_010328493.1:0-525 GCF_000700745.2 Antrostomus carolinensis
GGGGAGCAGTGGGGACAGCGAGGTCCCCAGGGTGTCACAGGGAAGGGAGCAGCTCCCCTCCCTGGGGATGGGGCCCTGGCAGCCCTCGGAGCGGGGAACTGTCCCCTCTGCCACCCCGGACCTGCTGGGGCCACATGCCCTAGTGGGTCACTCAGCCAAGGTTAGAGCTGCTGCCCAAAGGACCTTGTGGCACATGTCCCCCTGGGGTTGTCCCTTGTCCCTCTTGGCACCCGGCTCCCACCAGGGGCCTGGGGGCCGGGATCAGTGGGTTCACTCTGGTTTTCTCCCCGGCAGTGAGAGCCGGCATCACGTCCCGCCATGAGATGCTCTATCGCAGCACCACGGCTCAGGAGGAGGCAGCGCTGGGTGCAGCTACTGCACGAGGTACCGGGATGAGGGACCGTGGTAGTTGGGGCAGCTCTGGGGGGAAACAGGCTCCTCTTCCTGAGGGTGGGTGAGCAGAGGACTCGGCTTTGCTGCATCTCAGGGTGGGATGGGGACTGGAGTGAAACTCCCACCCCTGCT
>NW_010328494.1:0-239 GCF_000700745.2 Antrostomus carolinensis
TTTTTTCCTCCATCTACCTCGGCTGCACTCACAGTATTCACGGTTTCAGTTTGACATCTGGTCAGATGCTTTAAGGCTCCCCCCGCTGGTATTTAACCCCTCTCCCCCCGGTTTAAAGCGTTCTGGCTCAGACGCGACTTTTTCATTTCAACGCTCCCCGGAGCTCTCCCGCCGTTACCGCCGCTGCCCGGTTCCCCCGAGCGCTGGCGGTGCCGGTCCCGGGGACTCTCCCGGCCGGG
>NW_010328494.1:331-5433 GCF_000700745.2 Antrostomus carolinensis
CCTCCTCTCGCAACCTTCCCCCCGTCTCTTCCCACCACTCATTATTTTTTTTCCCCGAGGCGACTCCGTTGGAATACGACAGACACGGTTTTCTCACCCCGGTTGCTCCTTTTTTTGTTGTTTTGGTTTTGTTTTTTGATTTATTTTGCGTTGGGTTTTCTACTTCGGTTTTATATTTTTTCTTTTTTTTTTGGGGGGGGAAGGGGGTGTCTGAAGAAAATCTGCATCCTCACCCACTCCTCCGATCCGTTTAACATGCGTGAGATCCCAGGAAAAGACATTGGATCCTTCTGGTCCTGTGTGCACAGGGGGATTAGCAAATCCTGGACTTTTTTTTTCTTTCTTTCTTTCCTTCTTTTCTTTTTTTTTTTTTTTAAGTGAAATAAACTCTAGAGGCAGAGGATTTGCTTTTGCACAGAAAAGGGGCGCGAGCGCTCTCTGCTGCCTAGAGAGATGCCGGAAAACTACTGAAAATAGTTTGGGAACTTTGATTTTTATTTTATTTTTTTCTTTTTGGTGAAACTTGGATAACACTTCTCAATGCAGAACGAGTCATTTGACGTTATGTAGATTCACCCACCTTTTATACTATATATATATGCCTAAATATATATATTTATAAAAGAAAGGGAGGAAGAAGAGAAAGCCACCTGAAGTCGCATTTTGAAGTGACTGCACGTCTAATCGCAAATGCTGCTTTTTTTATTGCTATGGCACAAGAACATCCGTTTGGGGGGGAAAAAAAATGCGGAAAAATTTCAGAAGTCTCCTTTCTGCCGCTGGTCTCTCAGCCCTCTTGTCTTCGTCTGCACTAAAACTGTCCGTATCACTGCCGGCTCCCCGCTCTTTCCTTCTCTCGCTCCCTGCATCCAAACCATTCTGATTAAAACAAACAAAAACCCAACAAAAAAAAAAAGGAAAAGAAAATAGTTACCTGCTGGTCTATGTGGGTTGTGTCCTAACTATTTATCATGTATGTATATATTTGTGGGTGAAGATTGTGAGCCTGGTTTTGTTTGAAGCTGGTGGTGAGTGTTTCGAAAATATGGTTTGGAAAATATGTTTTTTTTCTTGTTGTTTGTTTGTTTTCCTAGTCTTAAAACTTAAAAAAAAAAAAAAACCAACAACAAAACAACAACAAACTTGAGTCTGCCATGATGTTTTCCCATTGCACTGAATATTCTGCTTTGTCTCTGATGGTTTCACCTGCAGTTTGGTTTGGGGTTTTTTTTTTTTTTTTGCCACTTCAAGTTGAGATGATTTTTAAAAAGTTCCTGATTTAAAGAAGAAAAAGGAAAAAAAAAAAAACCAACAAACTGTCAAAAGCATCTACTGTTAATGCTGTAATTTGCAAGGAACTGCTTGGCCGAAGTCTTTCTGTGAGCGTGGACGGGGGTGTCCAGCACTTCCACTGGTGCTTCTGTGCGATGGTTACGGGGTGGGAACAAGATCTTTTCTAGCGAGTTTTTTATCGTCATTACCAGATGGTTGCACATTTATTTTTTTGTTTTGTTTTTTTCTTTGACTTAAATGGATTTGCCACAATGAAATGTCATAACATTTATGACATGATATTAAAAAAGTGTATTGTAAAGCCAAGTTCTAGATGGATTTTTAAAATGAAATCTTGGTTATAAACCCAGTCTAAAGGGAGCTCTGTCCAGTGTTGTAAAGACAACATGATGAAACCCATATTTATATTTTTATAAAATACCTATTAAGACTGTGAATCTCCTGTGTGAATTGCTGGGTGAGTTGTTTTTAAGAAAAGTATTGTTCCTTTCCAGCCTCCTGGAGCTTTAGACACGCTGAGATTTTTTTTTTTTTGAGGAAACTGTACGTCGGGGAAGGGGGTTTGCTCTGAAATTGTGAGTTGATGTATTTTTACATCCCTTTGTATTTTACTGAAAAGCTGCTGCCCTTCCTAGTCCCTAGAGTTTCAATTTTCTATGCAACCCCCACACCCCCCCGGTCTCTCTCTTGATCCTGAGAAGTAAAAGGGATGCAGATTGATTCAAATTGAAATGAGGGTCCCCCCCACCCCCCTTGTTGGCTCATCGTGCTGCTGACCCTTCACGCCAAAACGGGGAGTACAAGGAAAAAAAATAAAATAAAATAAGAGGCAGGTGGGGGAGGCTCTTTCGTGCATGACTCGTCGCCTTCTGGCAGTCATCTTTTTAATTATTATTATTATTTTTGTAAGAAGAATATATTGATAATGTCAGTGAAATAAGCAGACATTGAAGCTGATGCACAGATTGCTCCAGAAAGGAGTTTTTCTGTAGATTTTTCTTTAGATGCGAATACCTTTTTTAATTATGTTAATTAATGTTAAGAATTTTTTAGGCTTATATTGAAGCTGTATGTGGGTCACTATATGATCATTTCTAACTGGATAAAGTCTGTACAGTACAGCATATTCCTGAGTGTATGATATAGATGTGTAGCCCCAGAGTGCGAAATTTATGAATAAATTTTTCATTGATCTTTTTATAAAAAAAAAAAAATCAAGTGGCTTTTTCGTTTGTTCTTTTGCATGTGGGGTATGGGTGGGTCTAAGGGTGGGGGGTGGCTGGCTGGACCCCCAGGTCCCTCTTTTAGTGTCTGAACCTGCAGCTCCTCAAGGGTTAAGTGCATCTGCAGAGGGTGAGGGTTGGGGTGGATGTTGGGGGGCTGCTGGTGGGTGCAGTCCCTGCCCAAGGGCTGGAGGAAATTCCTGGGGGTGTCCCCGTTTGCCCTGTCCCAGTGTTTGGAGGCTGGTGGAGGGGTGACCCTGGTGCTGGAGCAGGTATGTGGGGTTGGAGGGGGGCCTAAAGGAGCTGCCAGGGAGGGGGGAGCTCTGTGACAGGTCCCAGTGATCACAGACCATGGGAATGGGGCACCTCTATGGGTCTGCAGCCAACTGAGCACCCACATGGCTCCCTGCAAACCTTCCTGGGATTCTCTTTATTCCTGTGTGGGATTTGAGATGACCTGGCCCTCACTGAGCCCTCGGGTTGTGATGGTGCGGTCACCTTCCAGCTGGAAACTGATGGTGGCTTCAGCCACCCCCTGGAAGGGACATGGAGTGAAGGTGGGCATGGGGTGAGCGTCTCCATCCCCAAAGGCATCTCTGTCCTCTCATGTGGCTCAGAGCAGGTTGGTGCCCAAAAGCAGGCTGAGCCCTGTGTCTTTGGAGGTTTTCCAAGCAGGATCTGGTCACCCTGGGAAGAGGGAAGAGCTGAGGCAGCCCCGTGCCTGCAGGAGCTGGGCCGTGCCCACAGCCAGGCTGTGGAGGAGGGTGCCGGCAGGAACTGGGCCGTGCCCACAGCCAGGCTGTGGAGGAGGGTGCAGGGGAGCCTCCCTTGCTGGCAGCAGTGTGGCTCTATGGATGAGACTTTTCCTAAATCAGTAACTTTGCCAGCTCTGGAAATGCCCAGATCCCTGGGAAATTTGTGCTGTGCCCAGTTTGGATCTGGGATGTGGGTTCCTCAGGGATGCTGGGAGTGCTGCTCTGCAAATGGTGGTGGGAAGGAAACCTGCAGAAAAGGCTCAGTGTGACCTTTCCAGGTTGACCAACATCTGCTCCAACATGCCAAGCCCTGTGCCATCCAGCACCATGTGGGATGGTGCCCAGGATGGACATGGCCAACTGTGCCCTGGGGACAGTTCAGTGGCTTGAAACTGGCAGAGGGGAGATGAAATGTGAGGAAGAAATTCTTTGGTGTGAGGGTGGTGAGACACTGGCCCAGGTTGGCCAGAGAAGCTGTGGCTGCTCCTCCCTGGAAGTGTTCAAGGCCAGGTTGGATGAGGCTTTGAGCAACCTGGTCTAGTGGAAGGTGTCCCTGCTGCTGGCAGGGGGGTTGGGACTGGATGAACTTTAAGGTCCCTTCCAATCCAAACCATTCTGTATTTCTGTGACATGCAGCCCAGTATGGAAAAGATGGGCACCAAGTGACCTGGCTGGTTTTTAGCAGGAAAAAAAGCTGGTGCCAAAGTCACCAGTCACATCCGCTGGTGTCCTGCAGGTTGATCAGCCAGGGTCTCGCAGCAGCTGCTGACCATGGTCCCATCTGTGGGATGTGCACAGGGTAAGCATTGCTCCCCTCTCCTGCCATGGCACGATTTTGTCCTGCTTGGGCACTGCGTGACACTGACCCACCGGCGAGTGCCACCAAACCTCCTGCCATCAGGGTGCTCCCAGGGCTGGGGCACTGTGGGGTGACACCGGTGGGTGCTGCCTGTCTCCTTGCACTTGAGGTGCTGCAAAAAACTCATCCCAGCACCCGCTTTGGGTTACCCCAGGGCTGGGCTCAGCCCCCTTCTCACTGTTCCTATTGTCCCAGGGCCTCAGCCAGCCGGGTTGGCCATGGCCTCAAGGACGGGGTTTTTGGAGGAAACACAGATTTCTGGACACAGCTCCTCTCGCCCCGTGGTGGAGGGAGTGGGCTGGGGCTGCAGCAGCCCCTGTGCAGGGGTTTGTGGTGGGTGCTGAATACAAATCACATCCCCTAGCACCAAGCCCAGTGCCTGTGACACCACCCTGTGTCCCCAGGCTCCCACCTGCGCTGGCCTCAGCAGCGGGGACACACTGAGGGTGCAGCCAGACCCCGACCCCCCGGCACTGAGCCCCAGGACCGGGCTCCCTGCGCAGCCCACGACCACCCCACTCCACAGCTCTCCTCTACAGAAACCCTGTCCAAGAAATCTAGGAACGCCAAAGCCTTGTTGCCTTTTTTTTTTTCCTTCTTTTTTTTTTTTCCTTTTCTATTTTTGTTCCAATAAAACAAAAATATTGGCTTGTTTGGTGGCGTAAGCACATTCTTCTGGCATTTTTGCGTGTCCCTGGCTGCGCGTTATTGTCCGCCGGCCGCATTACGTAGGTACTGTTGTTCCAAGAGAAACCAAAGCAAGAATTTGAACTTTCAAGTGCTTCCTGCCATTGTCTTTTGCTTTTGTTTGTGCTACTGACTCCAAACCAGATGGATCGGGCTCCCCTCCGGCCGTGGGGGCGATGGGAAGTCAACACAACCCGGCGAGGTTTGACAGCTTTGTCTTCTCTTCTATCGCCCTTCATCCGTCAAGCGCTCAACCCATCGGCGCTGAATCGACCAACGCATATG
>NW_010328495.1:0-14032 GCF_000700745.2 Antrostomus carolinensis
ATATTTTTATATTTTTATATTCATGACCAGATTCAGGGAATGTCACTGCAACACTTGGATATTTGTTAATACAGCTCACCATTGTTGGGTTTGTTTTTTTTTTTTAACTTACTGATCAAGATAATTTCAAGTCCACATGCTATAAGGTGTTTCCCCCACGCACATTAGAATCAATTTTACTTTCAAAACCATATTTTCCTTCTCTGCCACTCCCAGAGCACATATTTTGGTGCAATCACATCAAAATCAATCACTTCCTTCATGTGTATCACGTGTGTGTTTACATCAAGCTTTTTACATAAAATTCCACCTTTCACCTGCAGGTATTTTAATAAAATCCCAACATTTCGCTCCTCAAAAAACTATGACAAATTTCACAAATTCCACAAAGAGGAAAAGCAACTGTAGTAAGTTTTGACTAAGCTTATTAGAAACAATTAAGTGTCCTAATCCTTAAGCTGTGTTTTGTCCTTCTCTATAGACAATGCAAAAAGATTCCATTTAAAAGGCCTTTTCTGTATTTGCCTCATGACAGAAAGGTGAGAAACACTGCTGTGAGCTCAGTCTTCTTGAAAAAAACAGGGGGTTTTTACACTTGTCTCAAAATTGTACTAAATCACTCTCCTTGTATCTAAAGATTTGCTCTCTCCACACTGTCCCACTGAACTGTGCTCCAATCACACAGACCACAAGCCAAGAAAGGTTCCAACATTTCTGAAGTTACGGCTGCAGAAGTGACAGCAATCTAAACCCTGGCATTGACAACAACAATAACAAAAGATATTAGGGAAAAAGTGAAGAATCAATGATGACTCATTTCAACACTGACTACTGAAATTCCTTTTCTCTCAAGCTATTGCTCTATGAAAGGATTAATGATATTAGGTTGCCCAAGGAAGTTGTGGCTGCTCCTCCCTGGAAGTGTTTGTGGCCAGGTTGGATGAGGCTTTGAGCAACCTGGTGTAGTGGAAGGTGTCCCTGCTGCTGGCAGGGGGGTTGGAACTGGATGAGCTTTAAGGCCCCTTCCAACCCAAACCATTCTATATTCAGCTTGCCAAAGAAAAGAACATGTCACCCCCATCTTAAACTTATCAAAGAATCCAGCTTACCACTATTCAACCTTAAAACATTTAAGGTTTTTTTATTTTTATTTTTTTTAACAAAAAAACCTAACCCTCTTCCAGATAATAAACTGTCACAGAGATTATGTTATCCATTATTTCTTCCTCAATAGCCAGATGCATTTAAACCTGTAAATTGGTTTTTCACTTTGTGACACTATGCAGCTACACTCTGCTGTGGAATTAGAAATACAAACCACAGCTGGAAAACAATTCAACCTGAGCACATATAACCTGCACTTCCCCTAATTAGAGATTCAAATTGAAGCTGTGTGCAAAGCCTCTGAAATAATTACAGTCCTTAGTGATAGTCTGGAAGTGATGATATAGCGAGTCATTGAGAGGGAAACAAAAACGAGAAACCTTCCAACAGTAAAGATGTTGGTGTGGAAGGATCTACTTTTGCCATTACAAGAAGTTTCTAATATTCATATGGTTTTCAAATTTGGAGTTATGGATCAAGATGTAAATCAGAATTTCTAGACTAAGATTTCTGAATTTCTAGACTAAGATTTCTGGCTTTGAGCAACCTGGTCTAGTGGAAGGTGTCCCTGCTGCTGGCAGGGGGGTTGGGACTGGATGAGCTTTAAGGTCCCTTCCAACCCAAACCATTCTATGATTCTATGATTCTGTCTGTTAGATACACGGTTCTTTAACTACATGATCCTACCATGGAACTGTATTAAAAAAAATAGGTTAACAAGCTAATTTACTGGACAAGTACCATAGGGAACCTGAAAATTGCTGTTACTTTATTGATGTGATCCTCATTCCAAACCCTCACCTTCTGCTCTTAGGTATTATACCCTAATTATCACATTTAGTTTCAATCAAACCATAAGCTCTGTGCCATGATCTCATCAGGAAGGCTGCCAGTGCATGCACCTGCTAAAACAATCGCTCTGGAAGTCACCTCTCTTACCCAGAGAAGACTTTCTGGTCCTGCTCAGTTCTAGTACGGCCAGTGAGTGATGCTACTTAATGCACAATCCACTTCCAAGGTCAGTAACCACCTCCATGTGGGATACACAATAAACATTTCAGGATACTTTCAGTTTTTATTTTTATTTTTCAGAAGCATTAAGTGAAGGAAAATGTCTCAGTTATACAGAGTCTAACTTTCTCCAGAATCAATGTCTTGGCCTTCTAAGAGCTTTCTTTAGATGATAATGGCCCCGAAATCTTGTGAAGAGTCATTTATTGTGCATTGACAAGCTCACTAAGAGGAAGGAGATGTTCCATGACCACATTCCTTGGAATATCTTGAGAAATTAAAATCTAACCTCATTTCAACTCAGTACCTACAGGAGAACACAGTAAGCAAACACATCACCGTTATCTGGTTAGCCTTAAAACCACACAACAGGCAATGCAAAGAATTTTCACCATAAGGTTTCTCTGGAGGTAGATAAGGCTCTTGTAGGAAGAAAAGATGGTTGGTGTGATGATCTGACATTTCCATTCTGAGAAAAGTACTGAGACCATGCCACACTCGTAACACAGGAACAGAGAGTATTGTTCTCCAGTATCCTAACACTTAATAAGGAATAAAATATCCCAGCTCATGGCTTTACTATGTAAGAAAAATCATTCACCTGACCTGACTGCAACACACCCCACCAAACATCAAGTTTCATGACAACTCACACATGGCAGCATCAAAATTTCAGACTGGCTGGCACCATTCTATCTTTCCAGAAGCCTTTTCTATTTCAAAATCCCTGGCATGCCAAGAGCTACAAATTTAAACAGCCCTTCCTACAAGGGAAAAAGATCCAAATCACTCAGACAAACGCCTGTAACAACTACCTGCCCTCACATATAGCAGGCAGTAAATGGAGGGGGGCTTAGGCACCAGGGGAAGGGCTGTGCCCACCTCCAAGCACAGCACAGAGGCTCTCTCCTTATCCCTCCCTCATCCTTACCAGTCCTGTGCCCTACAGAGCAGGGATGCTGAGCAGCTCCCCTCCTCCAACCCTCTTCCGTCTCAGACACTTCCTGTCTCCACTGGCATTTACTTTCAACCCTCAAGATTCCTTTCTATATGTTCCAGGAACCCTCTAGCCATCCTCTGTCCAGATGGCAGACTTCAGATGAAGGGAACGGGGTCTTGGAGAGTCTTTTCTTGGCCTGCTCCTCAGCAGCCTGCTGGAACCCAGGGGCAGGCTGAGTCTTGCACAGACAAGGCTCTGTTGCGCTGCAAAAACCCTTCAATCCCTCTCCACAGTTCTCCTCAATGCCCTCTTTGTCTTCAAACAAATTTGTCTTAAACCTTTTAACAGCCTCTGCTTTCCAAGGGCACGCTTTATACAATCTACTCCCTACAAAGAGGCAGAAAGCCAATAAAAGAGGAAAGGAAGGGTCTTAAACAATGTTATAATGGACAACCAGAGCCTCCGATTTTATTATGTACAAAGGAGATGCTGTTCGGGACAAGCAGATGCAGAAGAAAAAGGCAGGTGATAGGTTTCAGTCCTGCTGATCCTCATCATCTGCAAGACATTTTGTGAAACATGACAGAAACCCAGCAGTTTACATATCCAAATTCAACAGGGACCATCACCCTACAATGAGCTATTTTCAAACTATGACTCTCACAGATAACTAGTCCTTCAACTAGTCCTTCTTATCTCTGCACTGGTTATAGCCCCAAAACCAACACAGCGTTATCACCAACACTATACACTCAGCTACAACCTTCAGAGAACGACTGATGTCTCTTCATTGAGAAAGTAAAAGTTTTTCCCAAAATAAGTAGAAAAATTAAAAAAAAAAAAAGTTTCCAACTGAAGCTTCACTGAACAACAGTTTAATATTAAAGTTTTAGTAAGATTTATTCAGGATTCTTTTAATTCTATTTTCATATAAAAGGCTATGACACTACTTGATTTATTATATATCAAAATGAAAAAAAATACTTCCAAGACCCAAGAAGGTTTAAAGCTGAAATAAAGCTGGATGCTTCAGAGTAGAATATATAAGGGCATAAACTATTCTAAAATCAAATACAGTAAACATTTAAAGACTAAAGCTATCAGGAAGACTCTCACGTAGCCCTTGGCTGGAAAGATTAATTTAGAAAATGAACCACAAGAGAAAGAACAAATTGCAGAACTTCAGTAAAACCCATCTAGGGTAGGAAAGGAGAAGTTACAGAGAAGCTGCAGCAGCACAGAAAACTTCCCAATTTTAGGTAGGACCTTAAAAATCCAACACCTCAAAGGAAATAATCAAAACAGTGAAGAGATGGGAAAAATTAGGCAAAAACAAACAAAAGGCCTAGCCCTTTGAAGGTTAATTTAAAAAAAAAAAAAGGCATCTTCCTTGGTGGGAAAAGCAACACAATCTAGAGGCAATATGATGCACTGCAGTGCTGCTATCACACTTGTGATGGTGGTTTCTCAGTCATGTTCTTGTTCTTTAGGTTAAGCATTGATTTTAAAAGTTAGTTGACTCTCTCCTGTCCCTTTGATCATTTACATTGGTCATAATACTGCCTGTGAGAGGATATCTTCAGTCTCATTTTGACCAAAAAATAATAAAAGAAATATCTTGAAGAAAATTCACCACTCCTTTATGGGATAGTTTGAAAACCAAATGCTACAACTAAGCTATATCAGCTACCCTTGCCAGATTTTTATCATGTATACTATATTTTTATTTCCCTTAACACTGGTATATTGTCAGAAACCAATCTTTTTCAGAGATACATAAAAGATTCATAACTAATTTCAAATAGTCCAACCCCCTTTCAGATCTCTCCTTTCATTTAAGAGGTGGGATCTATTTGTTCATTAGGTTAATACACTAAGTGGATGATGATATCAGTAGCTCCTCCCACAAACATTTAGGATTGTCTAATTGAGATTTATCTGCTCTTAGGAAATGTCCACTATGTCATTTACAGTCATTTACTGTGCAATAGCTGTAGCTGATGAACTGGTTTGAAGTTCCTGTTTTATCTCCTCCTCCCTTCTTTAGTTTCTCAACAGATTAAAAAAGGTGTAGCTTCATCAGAAACTACTTAAATTCAATTTCTACACCCACAACCAATGGCTGGATAGGACTAGAACATCACCTAATTCCACACAATGTAAATCTGACCCAGAAATTACGTTACTTAAAACTGAAATCAGTTATAGACCACCTACAAATCTTAGCTAATATGAGTTAGATAATAAAACACAGGTGGAGTTAGTCAGGTACCCAAATCATAGAAAATTAAGCCCATCAGCTCTAGAGTCGATGCAACATAAGGAGACATAAGAAACCACCCCATCATGATCCAAGACACCCATCCCCTTACCACTGGGAACATAAACTCTCTCCACTTCAGCTGATGGAGCATTGTGTCCAGTTCCGGGTCCCCCAGTTCAAGAGAGACAGGAAACATCTGGAGAAAGTCCAGCAGAGGCTACAAAGATGATTAAGGGGCTCGAGCATCTTTCTTACCAGGAAAGACAGAGAGTGGGGCTGTTTAGCCTGGAGAAGACTGAGAGGGGACCTTATTAATATCTAAAGGGCAGGTGGCAAGAGGATGGGGCCAGACTCTTTTCAGTGGTGGCCAGAGATAGGACAAGAGGAAATGGGCACAAGCTGGAACACAGGAGGTTCTGCTTAAACCTAAGGAAAAACCTCTTCACTGTGAGGGTGCCGGAGCCCTGGGACAGGCTGCCCAGAGAGGGTGTGGAGTCTCCTTCTCTGGAGATGTTCAAACCCACCTGGACACTTTCCTGTGCAACCTGGTATAGGGAACCTGCTTTGGCAGGGGGGTTGGACTAAATGATCTCCAGAGGTCCCTTCCAACCCCAACCATTCTGTGACTCTGTGATGGTTTACTAACCAGACACTTAAACAAAAGCTAGACACTTTCATAGAGAAAAGGGTGCTTCACAGAGAGTAGACTGAAATCCAGCCAGTATGGTGAGATGTCTGGCCTCTGATCTGAAGCTGTGTCACCCAATAACACCCTTGGCACTGAGCTTTTGTACTGACCTTCCCTTGGTTGGCTCCCTAGCCAGCAGGTACCTCAAAAACTTTTTAAGAATATGAAAGTGTGGAATGAAACACCCCCACACCCCCCCCCAAAAAAAAAGGAGAAAAAAAGAGAGCCATGATAATCCTTTTAAAACTCGTGCAATTAGTCATGCTTTGAAGAAAACTTTGAAAAAATATAGAATTTAAGTACACAAAGAAGGCCAAGGGATCAAAGTGACTGAGGGAAAGTGGAGGGAAAAAGACAATGACTGCAGTACTACCTGAAAAGACAATTAGCTAGCAGGATATGCTAACAGAACAAAAGAATACGAATGAACACTTAGTATGATTAATGGAGATGACAACTGCTTTATCTGTTAAATTCTACGTGTTGTTGCTTTTAAAGTAGGATGGGAGGTGGACACGCTTAGCCCAGCAGTTGCAGCCAAGCTGAAATAGATTTAGGGGTGAGAATAGACAAATATTTTTGTACTATTTTTGACACAATAGTGGGAAATAAAAGAGGTTGCCACATTGGAACTTCAGCATGATGGAACTTCAGCATTACTTCCACATACCTGTTTTTAATTCTGGTTTTAAAGCTAAGATCAGTCTAGCACTTACTGTGTAATGACCATTCTCCTTGCAAAGACAATTCTCCATTCTTCAAAGCAAAGAGTTATCTTGGAATTCAGCATGAACAACTCTAACAGCAACTCTATGATAGCCCAGGACAAGAGTGCACTAAGAGCTGGAAAAGGGTAAGGTTGATATTGCTAGTCTCTCAGTTTTATGAGCATCTAGATCCACCAGCAACATGAAAAACAATGCAAGATAATCATATAGAAGATGGGACAGCAGTCCTATAGATTAGTAAACGTGAAAAACATAGATGCTGAAGCCACAGGCAGCTTTATTACAGACAGCATCTATCGTCCCAGTCATGACATATTCCACTATCACCCTAAAAACTCATTGTACCACCCTTCTCTCTTTGTAACCTGCACAGGGATTTTTTTTTTTTTTTTTTTTTTTTTGCACTGATTTGAAGCTAAATAAATGGCTACACTGCTTTTCTTTCCCATTCTGTTCTGAAAATAAGACTTGCAGTGAAAACATACCATAAGGGAATCCAGCTACATAGTCACTAACTGCCTATTCCATTCTCCGGGGGCGGTTAGGCTACACTTAGCCCCTTTCCATATGTATTCCCTGGAAGCATCTGGTTTAGGTTGCTATTTTGATATCTTCATACCAATGTTTGTTTAAATAAAGTAACTACAATCTTTTGGCTAATATGTGCGAAGAAAATCTTTGCTCTGAGACAACTGTGTTCTGTTACCCACAGAGCAATGTCTCCAAATCGTCTGCTTAGGGTGTTTTTGTCAATAAGTCATTGGCCTCTGTAATATAAAATATATATATTTATTTATTTACTTACTCCTAGTAAATATGCCCTCAGTATCCTGAAACTCCCTGTCAAAAATCACCATTTTACTAAAGTTGTATGGGAAATGAGTAAATTCTTTACCCAACGCTATAGACAGTCATGAGAGTTGGGAACTGACTGCTATAGAACTACTCACTGTTATAAAACTTCACGTTGCATCTACAATAATTTTAAGTAATTGATAGTGCTATTGCTTTCAGAAAAGAATAGTATTTTCTACTAGTGGTAGGAAACAGAAGGGGTGGAGTACTTTGAGACCTGGGAAGTTGGACATCCTCATTGGCAGCAGGAGTGGGAGGGAAGGGTAAGAATTCTTGCCCATACACAACCACATGTCCCATAAGATCTGGGAAAAAAAAAAAACAAACCCATGATTTCAAGCTCACTCCAACACCCTGCTCATATTACTTGATTTTGCAAGTCAAATATCTATTCTGAGGTTGTGGTTCAGAAATCTAACCTAATGTTATATTACAGGGAAGGAATTTTATATTACAGCCTACCACATCTTCCATACCAACAGATAGAGCTACTCAGCAAGTAACGAACTGATACTTAAATATATTCCATGATAAAAATACCCCCCAAAAATAAAAGGTGGATACATTTTAGACAGTTTTTAGCATGTCAAGACTGCGATAATATCTGAGGGAAACTGAAGTTTAAAGAAGAGTTCTTCGCTTGGATCTGCAGCAGATCCAGTAAGATGCAGAAGCATTACAGACTGTTTTGGCCACTGGCCTACGTGAAGACTAGAAATCAGTAGTAGTCAGTCTGTCCAGAGGGGTTCTTAACTCATTGTAATTAGGCATAAAAACCATCTGCTTTTTATTGCATATGCTATTTTCTGTGCCTAAAATTGGAGAGGACCATCAGATAGGGGGGGGAAGCAACATTAGAAATGGAGAAAGCAGACTTCTGATATGCAGTTTCTGTGCCAAGTTCTGAAGGGTCCTACTTGTTAACCTGGGGACACTCCTAAACCACAAAGTGAAAAATCCTAACCAATTTCTATGATTTCTTATCTCTTGCATACTGGCACACCACCTGCCAAGCATGAAAGAAACAACATGCATAATTTACTTTGAGAAAGCGTTTCACAACCTTCAACTGTGACTCAAGTCGAGCACTAAGTGCCAATGCAGACCCTGCAGAAAGTACAATAAAGTCTCTTGGTCTGAATATATTGAGAGTAACAGAGGAGTTTACTGAAGAAAAGTGAGATGGAGTTTACTGCAGAAAAATGAGATGGAATTTACTGAAGTGAGATGGAAAGAGAACTTGGAACGAGTGCTCAGTAAATTGCTTCTGTCCTTGAGTTTTGTCTCATGCAAAGAGATGTGACAAACATACATTGCTAATCATGATTTGTTATCATGATAATCTTGATTTTTGGATTCTCCCTCCCTGCTGCTACCTCACATCCACTCCTCCTTCCCCATCTCCACCTAAGCTCTTTTCCAGTTTGTCTGCCAGTACCAGCTCATGTCCACACACGCCTCTGCTAGTTAATGTATAAAATTGTCTTACCAGCAGCAGCAGCAGCACAGCGAGCAGATGATAAATTCCATTCCAACCAAATTAACAGCAGGGGATTTCCGACAAGATGGCAGTAGAGTAAAACACAGTTCAGATAACTCCAAGAAATGGAGGAGGAAGCCCAAAATAACTGATTATTGAAACAGGGCCTGAAATACTGGGAACACTTTTCCAGAATTCAGCAAGATGCAACTTCTGGCAGGCAGAGGGAAAACCAAAACAAGGTCTTCTTCTAGAGAAAGGGTACAGATAGCTCATGCTTGAAAAGACAGCCACGCAAAAGAAAGGAATATGCCTTCTGCCTTGCTTTTATCTATCAGAATTAGCTGTTATCTAAAGTTTCCTCCTCTTCTTTTAGGCTAGGACTGTTAAAAAAAAAACAAAACAAAACCCAACAACCAACCTCCTCCCAATAAATGATGATTTAGCAAGCATTTTGAGAATGCTTTTCCCTATCTAGTTCTGCCTACCTTTCAAGTCAGTTTGGAAGCAAAGAAACAGTAATTCCGAAAGAATAAATAAGTAATGAGAACTATTTTTTTTTCCCAGTCCCGCCTTTCCTCTTTTACAAAATTAATTCCAGTGACTCAGACATATTAAAGAGTCTAAAATATCTCAAAGTCTGTTGGTTTGTTGTGGTTTTTTCTTTCTAAAACCCACCCGTTTTATTGAAAAGCATTGAAATGGTTGTTTTATACCTGTTTTAAGAGATTTCATGAACTCCATTCATCTTTCTGCTTACCAGTCAAGAGAGGAAAAATTCCCAGCTGCAGAGCCTTAAAGCTCCACCTTGTGGAAATGCCTATAATATAAAATAGGCTTCAGGGTTTTGGAAAAAAAGACTTCAGAGGTTAGGATTAGCAGAGAGTTTGACATTTACACCTTGTCATCAGTAAAGCAGCCTCTTCAGTGCACTCTAGAAAAACAAGCAGTGAGGGATTAGCAATTAAATGAAAAGCTGGTTTTATTTTGTGGCAATAAAATAATCATCCTGCATTGAACCAGCAGATACACACGCAGCAAGTCTTTGCTTTCACCACCTTTGCTGGCACCCGTGGGTTGGACTTACTCTACTCATAAAGTAGGAAAACAGGGAATCACAGACAGATTTACCTGGTCGAGGGACAGACAACCAAAGAATACAGCAACCCTATCAATAAGAATAGATCAATTACTAACAGAACTTCCATCTTGTGATGTTAGATTGACTGTAATTTTACATAGGTATTCCCAAAGTTACTCACAACCCTCCTCCAGCCATCTACTACAAACTCAACTGAACGTCCACATTCAGCCCTTCCTGAAAGCCTGTATGGAGAAGTGTAGGACACCCGTACCCTGCCCGTGACTGTGCATCCACCCACTTTAAATGCAGCTGAACCAGTCCTGCCCTCTACTGAAGGAGCCTGCACATGAAAGCTGTAGCAACTTCTATACCACTTTATTTTTCTGCTTCAGGTACGTATATTGTTTTTCCTTCTTCTCGGTAAGGAGCCCCCAACACAAGAAAGACATGGAGCTGTTAGAACGAGTCCAGAGGAGGCCACCAGGATGATCCAAGGGCTGGAGCAGCTCTGCTGTGAGGACAGGCTGAGAGAGTTGGGGCTGTTCAGCCTGGAGAAGAGAAGGCTCCAGGGAGATCTTATAGTGGCCTCCCAGTACCTGAAGGGGCTACAAGAGAGATGGAGACAGACTTTGGACAACGGCAGGCAGTGACAGAACAAGGGGAAATGACTTTAAACTGGGAGAGGGGAGGTTTAGATGAGATGTGAGGAAGAAGTTCTTTGGTGTGAGGGTGGTCAGACACTGGAACAGGTTGCCCAAGGAAGCTGTGGCTGCTCCTCCCTGGAAGTGTTCTCGGCCAGGCTGGATGAGGCTTTGAGCAACCTGGTCTAGTGGAAGGTGTCCCTGCTGCTGGCAGGGGGGTTGGAACTGGATGATCTTTAAGGTCCCTTCCAACCCAGAACATCCTGTGATTCTGTGAAGCTTTTACAATATTCAGGGCTCTGTTTTATTGTGTTTTTTTCCTGCTGCTTCTTCCCCACAAGGGCTATGAAGGCACGAGACAAGTTTCTAAGTTTACATACTATAATACCATGCTAGCACATACACACTCCAGAAATCAGAATTCCTGTATTAAAGCACTGCAGGCACAGTTCATGTTTTTAGCATCATAAGAGCAGATCATAAAAAAGAACAGAAAGTGAGGTGTTCAAAATTCAGCCCAGAAAAAATGAATTTTAAATTTTCCTGTTAACATGACAGCACCACGAGATGTTCTTTTGTGTAGTAAATCCAAAGAACATATACCCATATCAATTCAGTACTTTGAATTAATAAATATACTGTAATGAGTAGTTCATTACTAACAGTAATCACATTACTTTCTCCAATAGAAACCTTGCAATGTTTCTGTTTTCAATCAGTTGCTGCACTTTGAGATTTAGACGTTCGTAACAATCTGAAACTCTGAATTACTTAAGAACTGAAATAGTGCACAAAATCTGAAAGTGCAGTACTTTCAGCAACATAAATATTAATTGGGATGAACACAATGTTTGAACTGGTTGAATGCAGAGTCTCTGAATCTGTAGCAAGCCACTCAAAACAGGGGAAAGTACTTCACTTCAGAGGCATGTCAGCGTTGTGACACCCAGAGCTGGGACAGCCGGCATCTCAGCCCCAACCCCAACCAGCAGCAGCCACCAGAAGAATTCCAAAGTCGTTGTGAGGACATTGTGTGCACTCCAGTAAGTTTCCATAGCTGGAGGTTGGCTCCATTCCCTCCAAATAATTCAAAACACCCCCCAACCTCACCACAGAGCACTGACCTCCACAGGAGCACTGGTATCAACTGGCTGCAGAGGGAGCCCGCTGCCTGCTCACCCAGAGGGGCTGGTCAGCAGGTCGCCTTCCCAAAGGGGCAGTGACCCTCATGTCACACACAGTAACTGACTCAGAGTCCAGTCTCAGTTTCATTTTTCAGCAATTATCATATCAGAAAACAAACAGCTTTTGTAATTATATTTTTTTTTTGGAGGTAAGGGACTTTAAAAAACAGATGCAGACAAATTGTTCCTGCAACAGTAGAAGCAACAACACACCTTCGCCTCATCCAAGTCGGTCTCGTTGAGATAAAACTGCATCACAGAATCATAGACTGGTTTGGGTGGGAAGGGACCTTAAAGATCATCCGGTTCCAACCCCCCTGCCATCAGCAGGGACACCTTCCACTAGACCAGGTTGCTCAAAGCCTCGTCCAGCCTGGCCTTCAACACTTCCAGGGAGGAGCAGCCACAACTTCTCTGGCCAACCTGTTCCAGTGTCTGACCACCCTCACAGTGAAGAATTTCTTCCCAATATCTCATCTAAACCTCCCCTCTTTCAGCTTAAACCCATTTCTCCTCGTTTTGTCATTAACTGCCCTTATGAAAAGTCCTTCCCCAGCCTTCCTGGAGCCCCTTCAGGTACTGGGAGGCCGCTATAAGATCTCCCCGGAGCCTTCTCTTCTCCAGGCTGAACAGCCCCAACTCTCTCAGCCTGTCTTCATAGGAGAGGTGCTCCAGCCCTCAGATCATCATGTTTCTAGCAATTTCTTCTTTAGAAATCAGAAGCGTCACAGCGAGATGATCTCTGGGGAAGCCCCGAGTGCTGCCACTTGCTTTGTCACCACGGCAGTCAGTATCTTTCTGCTTGGCAGCCTCATTATGCTTTAGCACTCTTCTACTTCAGCTGCCATATGCTTAGTTTCTTTGGCTGGGAGATATGATGCCTGCTGAAGCACTTAGTCTGCAAGCATTAAGAAAAGGATCCATCGCAAGAAAAGGCTAGTAGGAACTGACATATAATTTTTTTAAATCCACAACTTTGATTTATCATCTCACAGAATTAAAAAAAAAAAAAAATCATTAAATTTCAAAGATCCCTCCAAGGTACCAAAGAAGAGACTTGTCTATCCAACAGAAGGATAGTCTAAATCCACTTTTCAGCATGTTCTCTCCATCACAAACAGTTAAAACCACGAAACTTCATAAAAATAAGGCCAGACTCGAGCTGCCAGGCTATACATGCAAATGGTATGATTACGAGAAGAGTGTTCCAGGCAGATAATTCACCCAGAGTACAAGAACTGGGCAGAAAACTCAGAACCAGAAGAAATTCATGCTCCTTTCACTTTACAATAATGAAACAAGGTTATTCATTTCTGCCTTTCATAGAAATTACAACCCGGAGAGACTGAGGGCAGGGAACAAAATGCATCAATTTGCCATAATGATGCACTCTGAGGGCAACGCAGGTACCGTGACCGTTAATCCACACAGGGCTCTTCTGGGTGATTAAAAAGAAGTCAGGTTAGAAACATGGACTGCAACACCAGATTTTATGAATCTCACTGATGAGTCCTTCTATGTGTTACAGCAGTTTCATATATTTTATAACCAAACCCATCAAATAATTCTGTTGCCAGTATCCTGACTGATACTCCCTGCCCAAGTTCTCATGCAAAGTGCAGTTATGCTTCTGGTGTCAGCAGCTCTCAGAGAAGAGAACATGAGCAGACAATGTGTGCTTGCAGCCCAGAGGCCAATAACCGTGTCCTGGGCTGCACCCAGAGCAGCGTGGGCAGCAGGTGGAGGGAGGGGATTCTGCCCCTCTGCTCTCGTAAGGCCCCACCTGGAATACTGCGTCCAGTTCTGGAGCCCCCAGCACAAGAGAGACCTGGAGCAGCTAGAACAAGTCCAGAGGAGGCCACCAGGATGATCCAAGGGCTGGAGCAGCTCTGCTGTGAGGACAGGCTGAGAGAGTTGGGGCTGTTCAGCCTGGAGAAGAGAAGGCGCTGGGGAGATCTTACAGCGGCCTCCCAGTACCTGAAGGGGCTACAAGAAAGCTGGGGAAGGACTTTTCATAAGGGCAGTTAATGACAAAACAAGGGGAAATGGGTTGC
>NW_010328495.1:14085-15709 GCF_000700745.2 Antrostomus carolinensis
GCAACCTGGTCGAGTTGAAGATGTCTCTGCTCACTGAAGGGCAGTTGGACTAGATGACCTTTAAATGTCTATTCCAACCCAAACCATTCTATGGTTCTCAGCTATAAAAAAAGGAGAAAGATGTGAAACGCCATTGCAGCAAAGGAGGTTAAGCAGCTAAAAAAGAAAATAAAAAGCCAAACCCTTGTTTGTAATACTGTGACAAAATTTGACAGCTACAATTTAAAAGAGCCAAACAGAAAGAGCTTTGTAAAGAAAACTATCTGGAGAAAATACTAAATGGTAGTTTCAGTTACTTCCTTGGAAAATAATATTGACACAACAAACAGAAATTATAATAAAAGCAATGGTAAGTATTTCTGAATTTACTACTGATATGTGAATGTAAGGAAAGAAAACATTTTTCTCCTCAATTAACACATTCACTCTAGCTGACCTTTGAGATCTTTTTTATGAAGCCTGAGAGGACAGAAGTATCCTGGAACATTGTCCTCACCCAATGCTAGAGAAGAATTATAACATGTGCAGTTGAAGAGGCAGATTAGTCCATTTTTTTGAACTTTCACATCTATCTAGATAAAATAACTAAAACCTTAAAACCAGCTAAGGAAGAACTGACAGCAAACTTGGTTTTCCCACCTGATACAGCCTGTAAGGAAGAGTCAACTCCTGAATGAGCCTCCTAAAAAAAGGAAGTCTATGTTTTGGTTCTCTGGGTAAAACTCTTGAGAAAAGACATCAAACAACAGAAAAAAAAAGGTAAAAATGTGGCCTGCAATGAATATGAAAACCTTAAAGTGTCCAGTCTTTTCCAAGCACTTGGAAAATTTAAACATACTTCTGAATGCACATTTATACTAATTATTTCCTGCATTATCTACAGCATTGCACACAGGAAAGCAGCTGGGCTCTGGAAATTCAGCTTCTCCCTGCTGGTTTTCATCCTCATCTTACATAACGGACCAGCTCCTTGTCTTTGGTCTCTGCTTTTTTAAAGACTTGTCCAGTTTTTAGGGTTTGGTTTTGTTTTCACAGTGACCTAAAACACAAGATCAGTATCTCATCATGAAATCTTTTGTGTCTAGCTAATTGTCAACGTCAGCATTATATCCTTAACAAAGAATGACCTAATCCATCTCATTCTACACTGGAAGTAGAGGACTCCTCAATTATCTTAGAATATGTGATGTTAAAACACACTGCAGTTATCGGAGGCAAACACACACCCTTTGGATTCCTGGAAACCAGTACTGTTCCAGCTTGCCTGCTTTCATACAGGATATCCACACCTGTAGCAGAGCACAGCACAGCACAATGACAGGAAAATCAAGTTGATTTGCAGAAGGTATTCTTCTCTCTGATAAAAAGTACTCAGAAGCAACAAGCAACAAGCCATTTTCACCTTTTTTTGTTTTTCCCCTGTCTACAGTATATTTGATTCTGTAAATTATGTCATTTGAGTGATCATTACAACCACTCAAAAAAAAAAAAATCCATGTTAGACAGCAAGGCTGAGCTAATTAAATCCAGCATGCTTTCCTGCTTCTGAAAAGTTCTCTCACTGAGCAGCACAGTAATACTTCTCATCCACAGATATATATATATAAAAACATATTTTATATAT
>NW_010328496.1:0-297 GCF_000700745.2 Antrostomus carolinensis
TTGTCGGGGGGCCCTGGCCGGGCCGCTGATGGTGGCCCCTGGGCTCTGTCACTGCACGTGGGGAACGTGGCTGGGAGGGGATCCCAGAGACTCCTGCGAGAGGCCGTGGGAGGCTGAGCCCCTCCGGCAGATGATGGCATCCACTGCAGGCCCCAGCCAGAGAGATCACCCTGTCCAGGTCAATGTCCCTTCCCTGTCCCCCGAGGGCTGTGCTCAGGGCAGTGCCACTGACTGTCCCCTCATCTTTGCAGGAGCCTGTGATGAACAGCTCGGTGCCGGGGCCGCTACCGGCGGGGC
>NW_010328497.1:0-10099 GCF_000700745.2 Antrostomus carolinensis
GGTCTGTGAAGGGAAATGGCGCCTCCGGGCTGAGGGACAGTCCCGCGTCCCGTCACAGCTCGACCCTCGGCGAGGACGGGCCCCTCTCTGGGGGTCTCCTCCCCGCTGGGTGCTGAGGAAACCCCTCAGCGATCCCCTCAGCTTTGGGTTGGAAAAGTGTCTTTTAAAGCACTGTAAAGGGTAAAGTCCAGTATAAAGCTCAGCTAAGGACGCGCTTAGAAGACGAGTTTAAGTTGTGCACAGGCTACAAAGTAAAATTATAAAATATTTACAGTTTCTGGGTTGTTTTTTTGCCTGTTTCTAATGGATCCAGAAGAGGTGGTTGAGAAAATCAGGGTTATCCAGCCCTGGTCCCAGCTCTGACATAAACTTCTTGTGAGTGTGAAAACTCAAAAATACTAAAAATATATATCAATAGAGATTTTGGAGACTTACCCAAGATCAGAAAGATTTAAATTTGAAAATAGAGGTTTTTGCATGAGGGGAAAAAAGACATCATCAAACTTTCTGACAGCAAATTCAAAGACTGGAACTAATGATACCAAAATTTTATCAACAGATTGAAGGCTGGTGCCAGATAAATAGAGAGATAAATATAATACTTTAAAAGTAGTGATCAGTGCTCTGGGTGAAGATCACTACGGGACAATCTTAATGATGTTTGGTGTTCAGAAGAAAGGGATTAGAGGACAGTTTTATTGACGCTTGGTGCCGCAAGGAATTGGATTAGATTTTTTAATATGAAAACATTTACTCCAATTTATTCAAATATCACCCAGATAAGTTTCAAAAAGAGACAAAAACATAGGCACGTTGGTCTGTAATTGGGATTAAGGGATGAAGAGGTCTGATCTTTTGTGCCAAATTGCGTAAGACCTCTTTGGTTCGTGTTTTATATAATAAAGCAGAAGTAAAAGGAGAGAAAACAAGTACTTGATGCCTCAAACTCTTCTTACCTCGCAGCAATTAACAACAGTCCAATGTGATCTCGTTAGCGTCGGTGTTTTGCTTCCCCGCTCAAAGCTCTTCCTCGTCCTATCTGTTTAGATTAGATGTTTTTAAGGATAGGAACAATTTTTCTTCAGCGAGTATTTCTACTTGGTGGCGTAAAATATGTAATAATAATTAGTAAGGGTCCCCAAGGTAATTTGCTGGATTGTAAGTTTTATAAAGTAATTACAGATGCAGTTAAAACAGAGGATGTTTTTTGCCTCCGTGCTCTAGTTTTGGCCTTAAATTGGTTGCTCCTTACATTGCAAATAATCCCATTAAGGCTGAATGTGTGTGAAATAAATTGTAATTCATTGTGAGTACAGGGGTGGAAATGGAGCCCAAATTGGATCTGCTGAGTAAACTGGGTACGAACTGGGCAGATTGTGCGGGGCCAATTCCATTTCTCTTGGCCAGAGGTGATTTATCTTGCCTTTGTGGTTCTTACTGTCTTAAGAAGTAAGTTGCAGTAGGGTGAGTGGTTACAAACAGATGTGCTCTGCGATGATTCCTGACCGACTGACTTCTCATGGCCCAAGGGTGTGTTTTCTTTGCCTCAGCCGTGCTTTGCCTGCACTTTTTACCACCAATTCTTTATTTACTGGAATTTTAAGGCAGCAGAAGGAGCATGGGTCTTTTGACTGATTATTAAGTAGCATCTAGAATTTATTTAAAAGAGCGTCTGTGATTTTGCTTTATCATTGTTGGCTTAAAATTGTGTTGTTTTATCTGCAGGAGAAGGTCTGGCTTTCCCTTATCTCACTTCTGTCTTCATGCAAAGCATTTAGTCTAAACACTTCTAAGTATGATGATATATTCCACTGGTGGGGAGGATATGAATTTGAGGGTAAAGCCTCTGAATAACCCCCTTGTCCTTTTCCATATGAAGGCGGCTGTTTTTCAAGAGGTGAGAAGCGCAGTGGGCTGCGAGCACGACACTGGGAGATGGATAATGAGATCAGATTCTCCCAGGTTGGTGACAGAGATGGTGATGGAGATGTGGAGTATCGTTGGTTGAGCCTCAGTCCTCACCTCTGCGCAGGAATTTGTTTTTGGAGGCCTAAGTCCCATTATCAGAATTGCACAGTTTGAATATCGGCAAAACATCACTAAACTGGGTCAAAACCAGTCTGAACCACAGCAGCAGTTACTCTGGACCTTTATAGTCTTTCTGTGGAATAACAAGGTGGTTCCTGAGTTGCAATGTCACTTCTTCCCCAGACAAACACTGTTTCCTCCCTCCCTCTCTCCCATAGTTTATAATTTTTAATCTATTTCAGCCTTTTCTCAAGCCCTCCAGCAGTGTGTTGTCTTGAAGCAGAACAGAGGGAAGAAGATAGCACAGTGAGTTGAAAAACTAGATCAGAGACTGGAGGGAAAAATGACCAAATGTTTACTTGTTAATGAAGGCTGCCAGCTGAAAGCTCTGACACGTGGAATCAATTAGCAGGCGAAGCAAACAGAGATCCAACCAAACCCTGTCCTTCCTAATTAGTAGCACTAACTGTGCTCCACAGGTGAGATATGCCTGCAGATGTGCTTTGCTAAATTTGGCAAATTACTTTCCAGAGGATGGGTCGATTTATTGGCAAAATACTTTACCTCCAAGGAATAAATGTTTTATTACTAGGTTTAGCATCCTTTGGCTCATCTCCTGTTGGGTTGGGGTTTTTTTTGTGTGTTTTTAATTTCTGAGTGAATCCAGCTAAATGATGGGATAAAAGCACGGTAGATCTAAGCAAACAGAGGTAGGAGCTGTATTCATGAACCACGCAGGATTTGTTTTGATAACCCTGTTTATGCTGTAGCTTTTAAACCAAACCAAATATGTGATTTAAGTAAGAAACCTGAACATAAGCAGCAGCAGAGCTCATTCTTGACTGGTGGGAGGCAGATCAAAGCTTCCCCACATGTTGCTGTTTGGCTGGTGGCAGGGTGGAGCAGAGCTGGGGTCCCCTTGGCACCTGGGATGATCCCAGGCAGGGAAATCCTAGGATTTCACTGACCTTCTTAAGAGTCATGTGGCTTGTCTGTCTCCTTGGAGTTTTGGAAGGCTTGCAGGGATCTGCTGTGTCTTCCAACCTGCATATGAATGGCTTTTCAAATAGGACATGGTGGCTCTTCTTCCATTTCTGCTGCTCTGTGTCTTTGTGTCCCCCTTTCTTTTCTCTTTGCACGTAGTTTATTGGGTTGTTTGGTTTTTTTTTAACTGCTTCCTCGTATTTTATCTCCATGGTGCTACTTTATGGTGTCCCCAGAAGCTGGAACGTGAATGGTGAGAATGCAGGAGCAGGGAGAAAGTAGCTGCGGTGAATTTACAGGGTGAGCTACAGTAGTTTCAACCTTCACTTCCCTTGTTAATGCTAAACTCCCATGCCCTTGTTGTGGCTCTAAGGAGCTGTTTTCTTCCATGTGCTGTGTTTGGAGCATCTTTATGGCTAGAGAGGGATTGCAACGTGGCAGATGATTCGGGAGCCTGAGCTCCATCCTGTCTGCTCCCGTGCACAGGAGCCTGGGCTGTGTTTTTTCCTGTTGGTACTGGAGCTGCGTCCACTTCAGGGGCAGAATATGTGCAAGTTTGGCATAATACATCTTTTCAAATGAGATCGCATAGGACTGGATCACTTAATTTTTATTTTTTTAATAAATAAATGGGAAAAAGTTCAGTCCTATAAAGGTATATTTAAAAAAAATATTTATTTCAAACAGTGCAAGGTCTTTACGTGCTCAGCAATCCTCTTCCTTGTCATTCACCTGTATGGAAACCAGGTGCAGATTTCTGTACTTCCATTGGGTCTCTCTTGGCTACAGAAGGGATATTGAGAAGGAATTGCCTGTGAAATGCCCAGAGAGGATCTACAGCTGCCCTTGCTCACTCAGTTGAGAGGGCAGGCGTGGCGAGATCAGTGAGAGTACTGGGTTGTTGGAGAAAAATAGCATCTCAGCCCTAGTTTGTAACTCTGACGGTACTAAAGCAGATACAGGGATATCAGAGCCTGTTTATCCTTGTTTTAAAAATCACAAATATTTATAAACCACATTTAGAAAATGTTGGTACTTCTCTGGGGATTGTGGGTGAGGGTTTTTTTGGCTTTTTTTTTTTTTCTTTAAGAGTTAGCTGGAAAATTGGGTTATAACTTTTCAAGGTGAGAAGTTGGGTGATGTAGTCAGAATAAAGCAAGCGTGGGGTTCTGGGCACACTTGCAGGGATGCTCTTAGTGAAGCTCCAAAGTGCACACAAAATCCTTTAGGAAATCAGATAGGACTAAGCATATAGGTAAGTGCATTGTTTGATCAATAACAGCAGAAATACTCAATGAAATTTGCACATTTTCTTCCCCTGCTCACCTTTCGTGACTGTCCTATCAATTCATCTGTAGCTAACTGAAACATCTGATGAGAAAGGAGGGATGGAAAATAGTTTGTGTACAAGCTGTGCTTTTTGTTCATGTTATCTGTAGAAGTACTTCTCTGGGTTTTGTTTAATTAGTTCCTTGACTAAACACTTCACTTTTCAGACTCGGATGATTTTCTAAGAAGATTCATTTTTGACCTAACCTTTTCTGCAACAGGGACAGCAGTATTTTTGCAGTTTCTCATTGTATTTAGCACAAAGAAGGCATGTGATACTTAATTGAAAAAAAGTTGGGATGTTTTTATATGGCCATCTGTGCCAGATTGCACTTTAATTCCTTCATTCTGTAGTAATGCTAAATCTGCAAATAACAATTTGACTGCACATTCTACCAAGCTATTTAGAAAACAAATACCAGAAGAAAAAAAAAAAAGCTGTTTTGCAATTTTTGTTGCACAATTATGTACACAGAATATGGGCATTCTGGCTGGTCCTGCCTCTTGACTTCAGCATCAAATGGATCTGGAAGATAAACCTACACTTGTATTTTTTTTAAGCTTGCTTCATCAGTTCTGTGCACTTTTTTTATTTCTTTTGAAATACTTGACATGCATTATTCACTATGGAACAATTGCTGCTGGTGTCAGTGTGACATGTGAAAAACTTGTGGAGTAGGTACTGGTAGTTCTGGAGTGGAAGGCTGGTCCCCTTAACACCAGTCCTGTGGAGTTTAGATAACCAACCTTAATTATTCCCCAGAAAATCATGAGTATTCAGAAAAGTACAATGTAGTAAAGTGGCTTCAGAACAGAAGCAAATAAAATAACTGGCACAGAGATTTGACATCTCTTTAAAACATCTCTCTGGGAGTCTACACCCAACATGCAGCCGTTAAAGATGTTAAAAAAGTTGGACAACAAAAAGTTACAGGTAGTGGTGTGCTCCTCTTGGTTTTTTCATTAACTAGTTCCATTTTAAGAGCATGTTTTATTGCAAAATTAATTCTTTGTGTCTTAGTTAAACATGTCAGTGGTGTGACTGAACTTTTAGTTCTCCACTAGAAGAATCACCTTTCGCGCCCCGCCCCCAGCACTGCAATTTTTATGTTGTCACAGAATTGACTTTATCTTGAATCACAAATCTTACAGCTTCCTTAGAGGTCATTAAGTTTTGAGTGAAAATAGTTCTGGTTATGAGTGATGAGAAGTATTTATATCTTGCATTTGTTGTTGTAGCAATTGGATCAGATTTAGAGATGGCAGACATTCCAGCATCTTGCCAGGGAGCGCTGTGGGTCGCTCCTGCAGAGCTGCTTCTGAACGTGACAGTGTTTGTGGTATGTGATTTCTGGGTGGCACTGAGTGACGAACATTAGTGTGTGCAAGTGTTCTGCTGGTTACAAGTGGTTCCCAACAACTGGGATTAGCAGTGTCACCATCTTGGGTGACACCTTGAGGAGATGTCACTGGGTCCCCCAGCTGAGCCCACTGAGTGTCAGGTTTGCACAGGGCTTTGTCAGTGGCTGGGTGCCTTCCCCAGAGCCGCTGTTCTCTAGCAGGAGATGAAGAGCTGGGGAAAAGCATCTCAGCACCAAATGCTTTTAATGAAAGCTATAAAAATGAATGAAGATGTGCGTCTGTTCCTCGCTTTCAGTAAAAGCATTCACTCTGTGGATGAGGAATTAGGTTTGTACGTTCTTTTGCGTCCCTCCCCTTCTTTCTGGCATAGATTGAAATGCTCTCCAGCGTAGCGCTGAGTGCCTCCTTCAGCTCCTGCAGCAGAATCATAGAATCATAGAATGGTTTGGATTGGAAGGGACCTTAAAGCTCATCCAGTCCCAACCCCTCTGCCAGCAGCAGGGACACCTTCCACTAGACCAGGTTGCTCAAAGCCTCATCCAGCCTGGCCTTGAACACTTTCCCCCTTTCCGGGGAGGGAGCATCCACAACTTCCTTGGGCAACCTGTTCCAATGTCTGACCACCCTCACAGTGAAAAACTTCTTCCTAATATCTAATCTAAACCTCCCCTCTTTCAGTTTAAACCCATTTCCCCTTGTTTTGTCATTAGTTGTCCTTATGAAAAGTCCCTCCCCAGCTTTCTTGTAGGCCCTCTTCAGGTATTGGAAGGCTGCTATAAGATCTCCCTGGAGCAGCTGCTTCCTTTCTGGCTTCACCATGTCCCATCGATCTAAAGAGGAAGGTAGCAAAGTGAGTACGATGGCAGATGGGGAGAGGCAGCCCAGGAGTGAGGCAGCATCGCTCTCCCCCTGCACAGTCAGACCTGCTGCCGCCGCCTTGCCGCACGCTTGCTTTTCCCTGTGCTCCGTAGGGAGAGCTACCTGGTGTGTCAGCGGGGCAGGGAATGGGCTTTGCAGGAAACACATTCATGTAGCAAGGAGCCAGAGCCTACAAGGGTGCTTTTCTTTCCACAGCTGAAATAAATGTGTGCACGTGTGGGTATTTTTGACACAACTATGTCAAGAAACTGAGAGATAGCAGCTTACCAACTACCATACTGGTTTGGGCTTGATACTGGGATCAGCTGCTGGGTTTAGAGTAAACTCACAATACTGCTGCCTGATCTTATACATTGATTTAAATCACATTGCCATGGTGCCTGTTTATTGTGTCTCCCAGCACAATAACACCTAACACCTTCCATTAATGTGTACTTAGGGGAACTTTGACAGGGCTGTGTTGTACAAATGAACATGGCAAACCTCTGAAATCCAGAGTAGCTTCTCTTCATGGTCCTGTGGCAGAGCTAAGACAAGAAGTGTTTGCTTCTCCTCCGTTCCAGCCCATGCTGCAAGCCCAAGGCATCCCTCTCCTTTCCTAGACCATTTCCCACCTCTAATCTTTCAGAGCAGGATTTTCCTTAGTTTGTAGTTACAATATTTCTCTCTTTGCCTGAGAAACAAAAATTAGTAGGAAATACAATGGGTGGAGCTTGGGATTCACACAGAATCGCAGAAAGGATTCCTCTGTTTTGAATTTTATTTGTTTATTTATTTATTTTAATCCTTTGCTGACATAGTAAAAGCACTTAAGTCTTCACCCTGTTAAATGTTTGCCAGTGGCTACGAACGCTTTCTCTTGAGGCACTGGCATGGCTCCATTGCAAGCTCTGAAAGTTCATTCCAGTCCCTGACTGATGAGGTTCCTGGAGGTGAAACTGGGTTTGTTGGGGTTTTTTTTGTAATGGTATTAGTTCAGCCTTGCAAAATATTACTTGCCCGAGGTGAGTAATAGCTTTTGATGGGTAAGTAAAGTCTCATCAGTCATCATCATAGCAAAGGACAGGCAAATGATTTCTGTGTCTGAAGTGGGGAGTGTTCAGAGCAGTTCCTGAGACCAGATTAGTTGTGCCCTGTGAGAAATCATCACTTTTTTTTTGTTTTGTTTTGGTTTGTTTCTGTTTAAATTGCAGTTTGGTTCTCCACTAACGTCATAAGAGTGACTGGCAGATCTGATGCGTTGGGTGTTAGACACCCCTGCCAAATCTTACCAGAAACTGGGGACGCAGGGAGCTGTGAATGCCAGCTCGCTTTGAGTGCGTATATGTTACACTGAATAAAATGCCCAGCTTTGCTAGGCTTCCCGTTCTCTTTTGGGGAAGAAAGGTGATTTGTAAGTTAGTTATTCCCAGAACAGCACAGTATCAGATGGTTTTCTTGATGCCAGCTGCTTCTCAAATGGAATTTTGCCTCCTGGTACGTGGAGGCTTAGCCAGAAGGGCTGCAAACTCCAGTGTTGTTACTTGATTTACAGTCTTTGGGTTTATTGCACTGTTGTGTTTCTCGCATTTACCCTCATCTAAAGACTCTGAAATCCTGATGTCATTGGAAATCAACCTGGCAGCATCCAAAGTGGGATTTCTGTGGCAATGTTTCTCTTCCCATTAAATTTGATGGTGTACAGAGAAATACAGTGAACCCCCATCCACTCATTTAGCCTTCACATTTTTATTTGTTTGTATGAACTTGTGCCTTTTTCTGGTTTTTGGTTGTTTTTTTTATTTTTTGGTCTCCTAACTAAGGCAAGATGGATGTTAAAAGCCAAAGATGATTTTCTACAGGAATGATGAAGCAGTTTCCCGAGGCTGCAGTGTGGTTCATTGGCAGAAACAAGATCAAAACCTGAGTATTTCTGACCCTTTTCTGCCTGTGGATTCCCTTTGTAAAGATAAAGCAGAGAGGTCTGGGTGGTAGAATATTAATTATGAACCATTATCTCTGCCAGCCTGGTAGACATTTTATCATTTTATCATTTTATAAATCTGAATCTGCGACTTTGGACTGAATGACTCATCTTAGTTTTGCTCTCTCTTCTTTTATGTTAATGTTTCTGAGTCTTAAAATGTTGCAAGATGGAAAGCAATCACAAATGGGGATAAACGGGGAAGGTTCGTGCCTGACTGCGGCTCTTCAGGATGTTTCGAGTTAATTTCTGCTGTCTTTTTACTTGCATGGTTTACTTCCTTTTATTGGGCTATCTTGGTTTTATTGTAGATTTTACTGATAAGGAGCATTTTAAGAAGAGTAATTTCTTTATTATATTTTTCTAGGGGTTTTACTAGATTTGTTTTCAAATACAGAGATTAAAAAAGTTGATTATTG
The DNA here is from genome assembly GCF_000700745.2 of Antrostomus carolinensis. Taxonomy (NCBI): domain Eukaryota; kingdom Metazoa; phylum Chordata; class Aves; order Caprimulgiformes; family Caprimulgidae; genus Antrostomus; species Antrostomus carolinensis. The sequence goes on from NW_010328497.1 coordinate 8,965, forward strand.
TATCAGGTCTTTTCTGGTTAGTACAAGATTATTTTCTACATTGTGATTTTTTTGACACACAGTTTTAAATTCTTAAAACAACTTAATTACTTCTGCCCAACTACCTTCCAAACCCCTCATCCCAGAGGGAGCTCTCTAAATAAGTCTTGGTGTTCAAACTTTACTTTTAAAGTCTGAATGCAAAGAATAACATCAAAAAAAGGTGTTGTACCACCACACATCAGGCTTTTTTAGTGCAGTGCACACCCCTCGGTCCAGCCTGGGACGCGGTGCTGGTGTGGAGCTGGTCTGTACCCGTAACCAAGGACACGCTGTGCATCTTCCGTTAGACGTTCCGTTAAAACCAGTAGAAGCTTAACTGGCTTCTGCAGCTTCACTGCTCCACTTTGCTCCTGTTTTCACCCTCCTGGCTCGTTCTGACTGGCCTATTTGCTGTTAATCTTCACGATTTTGCAGGATTGTAAGTAGTTGGAGTTTTATATTTTGGGGGAAAATAGGAGGAACTCCTCCTGCAAGGATTAGATTGTGATACCCAGAGATCCTGGGTATTGCTGTTTGCAAATGTCTGTCCTGCTTTTGACCCATTTAAGATAATCATAAAGAGCTATGATGGTTGAATTAGAGCTGCAGGAAGCTCAAACATCATCAATTATCCTACATCAGATCTAGGGTTTTGCCTTTGGCCGAGTTAAACTTACGCTCTCAACCTGTAGGTTGAAGGTCTAACATGTTGAAGGCTTCAGGTCAGGAGAAGAGTTCACCTGCCCTAATTTAAGCACTCAGCAGTTAAAAACCTGCCCTGACCATGTATCTTAAGGCACTTTCCAGTGTTCAAGGAGAGAAACAGTCTGCCAAAGGCAGATGAAGCACGTGGTTCTAGGATGATGCTTGCTCTTACTCTGAAGAGCTCAGAGTGACCTTGGTGAACTCCAGCATTTAAATATCAGAGCGAAGACCCTCAGTGTGGTCAGTTGTGACCCATTCCCACAGGAATGGTTCGACCTGTCAGTTTGGCTCTGCTTTTTCAAACTTAACATCAGTGGGTTTGCTCAAACTGAAAAAATGATCAGAGCTGACAGTTCAAGGGAAGGTATTGAATCTTTTCTTCCCTCTCCTTTCTTCCTTCCCTCTCCTT
>NW_010328498.1:0-3259 GCF_000700745.2 Antrostomus carolinensis
CCCTCTGCGAGGTCCCTGTGTGTGGGGAGCTGCTGGCTCAGGGTTTGGCTGTGACCATGGGCAGGAGCTGCCTGGGCCCATGGGGTTTGGTTCTGTTTGGGAGCCGTGGGGCTGAGGTTTGCTCGGTGGCGGGGCTGCCTGTGACGCAGCGGCATTAACCTCAATTCTGTGCCGCCGCCTCTGCTCCCACAGAGGGGATTAAGGGACAGTCAGGGCTGTCGGGGAGGCTGCCTGGCGGCTGCCACCGGCTGTTGCTGGGTCAAAACATCAGGGGGTTTCATTTTCCACCCCCACACATCCCCACCACGGTTGCCGGCTTCCCTGCCTGCTGCTGACTGGGAGGTGCTGGGGCTGCAGGGGCAGGCTGTGGCCCCGGTGGGTCTGTGCATGGTCCTGGTGTGCCACGGGTGCCTGCTGCCTCTCGAGTTGCTCTCAGACAGGGCTGTGAATCGCTGCTTTTTTTTGGACTGTGCTTTGCCACCAGCAGCATTTGCTAGTATGGGGGCTGCTCTGTCCCCACGGCACCGAGTGGCTCAGCCACCGCCTGTTCCCTTGGGAGGGAACTGTCTGGTGGTGGCATCTGCTTGCCAGAGCTGGGGCAGCCATGGGAGGACAGGTTGGGGTGTCCATGGGTGCCACGCTGATGGGAAGCAACCCTGGTTGTAGCAGCTCCCCTGGGATCCCACTCCCTATGGATGTGGTGGAGATGGCGTTGTCGGCTGAGTCACCAGTTTGTTCCTGATGGCTTCACCCCAGGCTGATGGTTGGGTGACCTCATGAGTGTGAGGCATGAGGAAGGGACATTCCCAGCCTGGCAGCCCCTACCCTGCCACAGAATCCCGGTGCTTGGGACCCTGGAGAGCCACCATGAGGGTTTGGAGCCATCCCAGCTCCCTCACCATGGGGACCCAGCACTGCCCGGGTCTGTCTCAGCTGCTGCTGCCCATGTGGGAACTGTATCCACGGTGCACAGCCCAGAGGTGTCTTGAGGACAAAACCCCTGGATGTGGCCTCATCCCCTCGAGTCCAGAGTCACCTCGTGTGCAAGGCAAGCAGCTGGCAGGGGCTGTGGGGGGTAAGTGCCAGCAGAACTGGGGGGTCCCTCTGCCACCAAAACCTCCCCAGGATGCACAAAATGCTGCGGGGCTGCCGGGATGCTCATCGCCTGCCACGCTGCTGCCTTTTCCTTGGCAACCTGGGGCCTTGTCCTACAAGCAAACACCTTCAAATAATTTGGGAAAACAAGATGATGGCAGATCCCTGTGGCCAGGAGCAGGAGGTAGTTCACCTCACCATGGATGAGAGCAGCACGGCAGCAGATGCTGGCTTGGGCATGGGTACCACCGCTGCAGGGAGTCATAGAGTCATGGAATGTTTTGGGTTGGAAGGGACCTTCAAAGGTCACCTAGTCCAACCCCCTGCAGTGAGCAGGGCCACCTTCACTAGAGCAGGTTGCTCAGAGCCCCGTCCAACCTGACCTTGGTAGAGTCCCCGAGATGCCAGAGGAAGCAGCCTGGAGAGGTGCTGCTGACCTGGCTGAGCAGTTTCCTGGTGCACAGGCTGATCTGCCAAAGAGGAGCTGACATCTGGGACAGCAGCGTGTCACTTGTGTCATCCTGCACAATGCTGGCACCGAGTCTGTTCGCCAGGGCCAGCGGTTCCCACCAGCCCGGGATATCCTTGTGTTGTGCCAGAGCAAGGCAGCTCCCTTTGGAGGAGAAGATGTGGTGGTAGCTGAGATGGGGTGTTTGCCAGCACTGCGTGGGTGGGAGCTGCCTCTGCCTCGGTGGGTGGATGCTCCCATCCATCCTCCCACACCTGGAGACGAAGCATCGGCTGGGGGTGTGCTGGCTGTGGGGGGGGGGCCGAGGGGCTGCCGGCTGTGCCGGGTGCCAGCGGCAGGGCTGGAGGAGCCAGGGGTGCACGGGGACCTGCCCCAGCTGCCAGGGAACTCGGGCTGGTGGCACCAGCTGAACGAGCCCACATTCGGGGCTGTGCCAGCTGCTGCGGGGAGCTGGATGGGGATGATTCTGCCCAACTGGGGGCAAGTGGCTGCAGCAGCCAACCTAGCTTTTTATTACTGCTTTCTTCAGAGCCCTGCTAAAGCCCTTCCACATGTGAGCTGCCAGGGCCGTCAGAGCCAGGAGGACCCAAGGGACAGGGATGGGGAAGGCGTATGTGGTGGTTGCAATTAAAGTGACACTGCAGAGCAGGGAGGCCCACAGCTCCCGACCCGGCTGAGGGTCAAAGGGCTTTGCTGCCGCTGCCTGGGGCTCACGGGGTTGGATGCTGCCATGAGTGGGACTGGGCCATGTGGGGAAAAGGGATGAAAGCCCAATGGGACGGGTGGCATTGGGTTGGTGTTGGCCGTGGTGGGTGCACGGCAGCACCGTGAGGTGATCCAGTGCTGTGGGGGGATCACAGGGGAGTTGGAGCAGCAGGACTGGGGTTGGCAGCAGTTTGGCTGCAGCCTCGTGATCCTGGTGTCCAAACCTACTGCAGGGTCCCATGGGAGCCCAGGGCAGCTGTAGCCTTCCTCCTCCTCCTGCTCCCCCCGCTGCTGTTGCCAGCAGTCGCAGGGCTGGCAGGGAGGAGGCATGTGGAGCTCTCTGGGCTGTCCCATGTGCAGGCTGGAGTGCCAGGGATGGCTCCATGTCAGGAGCCATTCCAGGCTTGTGCTGGAGACCGCAGCGTTTTGGGCCAAGCTGGATACCGCAGTGTTTCCCGTGGCACCGGGGTCACTGAGGAGCTGCTCGGGCTCATCGTGGCACAGAGCTGGGCATAGGGTGATGCTACAGTGCTGGGTCTGTGCTGAGAGCCAGGGCAACTGGAGCCTGTCCTCAGGAGTGTGGGGCCTTGGTGTGCAAGAAGGGACACGAGGGACCTCAGTGTCCTCCGCATGCAGTGGCTTCTCGGGCAGCCAGAGGCTGGGGCAGGGGAACAGCAGCTCCATGTCTGGAGCAGTGGCTCTGGACATCTTTGTGCTTGCCTGGAGCATCTCCCAACCCAGCAGCTGTAGGAAACCTCCATGTCCTTGAGGAGTGACCCCACATACTTGGCACGAGCCTCGCCTGGCAGCTGCACGCGTGGAGCACCCGCCAGCCCCTGCCAGCTCCATCATCCCATCCCCTTCCCCGAGGGGACATTAGTGCTGGGCTCTGTCCCACTGCCCACCCCATGCATTATGGGGATCAATGGGGCCGGATCGATACCACCAGCTGGGGACTGAAAAACCCCAAAAGGCAACTGCACCAACCTC
>NW_010328498.1:3374-3692 GCF_000700745.2 Antrostomus carolinensis
TAGCCCCAAAGCCAGAAATAGCAGAGCCCGTCATTCCCAGGGGTTATAAATAGCCTTGGCTATGGGGAGAAGTTGTTTTTCTGCATGGAAAACGCTGCCCTAGTTCTGTTTCATCAATCTGCCTCCAGAAATAGTCTTGATTTCTTGGAAATTTCTTGCTGCTGGAGTGTGGGTTAAAGAATTGTCTTGCGGGGGCTCAGGGGGGGAAACAAGGGGGGAGGCTGAGCCTTGGGGCACGGCCAGAGGGACCCCAGACCTTCCCCTCTCCATCCTCCTGCCATGAGCAGGACGTGTCCAGGGAAGAGCATGACCTGTGCC